>NC_072416.2:10000-310078 GCF_028858775.2 Pan troglodytes | reverse complement strand
CAGATGGCGGCGCAGATATTTCCATGGATATGCAGATGGCGGTGTAGATATTTCCATGTTTTTACAGATAGCGGTGTAGTTACTTCCATATTTACATAGATAGCGGTGTAGATATTTCCATGCATATACACATGGCTGTGTAGATATTTCCATGTTTATACAGATGGCGGTGTAGATATTTCCATGATTATACCGATAACTTTGTAAGTATTTTCATGTTTATACAGATGGTGGTGTAGATATTTTGATGTTTATAGAGATAGCATTGGAGATATTTCCAAGTTTATAGAGATAGCGGTGTAGATATTTCCACGTTTATACTGATCGTGGTGTAGATATTTCCATGTTTATACAGACCACAGTGTAGATATTTCCATGTTTAAAGAGATAGCAATGTAGATATTTCCATGTTTGTACAGATGGCGGTGATGATGTTTCCACCTATACACAGATTTCCGTGTAGTTATTTCCATGTGTATACAGATGGCATTTTAGATATTTCCATGTTTATACAGATGGTGGTGTAGATATTTCCATGTTTACAAAGATGACTGTATAGGTATTTCCATGTTTATACAGATGGCGTTGTACCTATTTCCATGTTTATAGAGATAGCGGTATAGATATTTCCATATTTATACAGATAACGGTGTAGAAATTTCCATGTTTATACAGATATCGGTGTAAATATTTCCATGTCTATACAGATCACGGTGTAGATATTTCCATGTTTATAGAGATAGCGGTGTATATATTTCCATGTTTATACAGATAGCGGTGTAGATATTTCCATGTTTATACAGACCGCGGTGTAGATATTTCCAAATTTATACAGATAGCGGTGCAGATATTTCCATGTTTGTACAGGTGGCGGTGTTGGTGTTTCCATCTATACACAGATGACCGTGTAGATATTTCCATGTTTATACAGATGGCGGTGCAGATATTTCTATGGATATGTAGATGGCGGTGTAGATATTGCCATGTACATACAGATAGCGGTGTAGTTATTTCCATGTTTATATAGAGAGGGGTGTAGACATTTCCATGGATGTACACATGGATGTGTAGATATTTCCATGTTTATAGAGATGTCCGTGTAGATATTTCCATGTTAATACAGATAACTTTGTAAGTATTTCCATGTTTATACAGATGGCGGTGTAGATATATCAATGTTTATAGAGATAGCAGTGGAGATATTTCCATGTTTATACAAATAGCGGTGTATTTATTTCCATGTTTATACAGATAGCGGTGTAGATATTTCCATGTATATACAGACGTCTGTGTACATATTTCCATGTTTGTACAGATGGCTGTGTAGAAATTTCCATGTTTATACAGATGACTTTGTAGGTATTTCAATGTTTATACAGATTGCGGTGTAGATATTTCCATGTTTATAGAAATAGCTGTGTAGATATTTCCAAGTTTATACTGATAGCGGTGTAGATATTTCCATGTTTATACAGATAGCGGTGTAGATATTTCCATGTTCCTACACATGACTGTGTTGGTATTTCCATGTTTATACAGATGGCTTTGTAGATATTTCCATGTGTATACAGATGGCAGTGTAGATATTTCCATGTTTATAGAGATAGCGCTGGGGATATTTCCATGTTCATTCAGATAGCGATGTAGATATTCCCTTATTTATACACATAGCAGTGTAGATATTTCCATGTGTATATAGATAGCGGTGGAGATATTTCCATGTTTATAGAGTTAGCGGTGTAGATATTTCCATGTTTATAGAGATAGCTGTGTAGATATTTCCATGTTTATACAGATAGCGGTGTACATATTTCCATGTTTATACAGATGTCTGTGTAGATATTTCCATGTGTATACAGATGGCAGTGTAGATATTTCCATGTTTATACAGATGGAGGTGTAGATATTTCCAAATTTATACAGATGACTGTGTAGATATCTTCATGTTTTTACAGATGGTGGTGTAGATATTTCCATGTTTATACAGATAGTGGTGTCGCTATTTCTATGTTTATACAGATAGCAGTGTAGCTATTTCCATGTTTATAGAGATAGCTGTGTAGATATTTCCATGTTTATACAGATAGCGGTGAAGATATTTCCATGTTTATACACATGGAAATGTTGATATTTCCATGTTTATACAGATAGTGGTGTAGACGTTTCCATGTTTATACAGATGACTGTGTAGGTATTTCCATGTTTATACAGAGGGCGGTGTAGATATTTCCACGTTTATAGAGATAGCCATGTAGATATTTCCATGTTTATAAAGATAGCGGTGTAGGCATTTCCATGTTTACAGAGACAGCATTGTGGGTATTTCAATATTTATAGAGATAGCAGAGTAGATATTTCCAAGTTTACACAGATAGCTGTGTAGGTATTTCCATGTTTACACAGATAGCATTGCAGATATTTCCATGTTTATACAGATATCGGTGTTGGTATTTCCATGTATTTACAGAGAGCCGTGTAGATATTTCCAAGTTTATAAAGCTCGCGCTGTAGATATTTCCATCTTTATACAGATGGCGGTGTAGACATTTCCATGTTTATGCATATAGAAGTGCAGATATTTCCATGTTTACAAATATAGCGCTGTAGATATTTTCATCTTTCCACAGATTGTGGTGAAGATATATCCATCTTAACATAGATAGCTATGTAGATATTTCCAAGTTTACACAGATAGCTGTGTAGATATTTCCATGTTTACACAGACAGAGTTGTAGATATATCCATGTTTATACAGATAGCGGTGTAGATATTTCCATGTTTATAGGGATGGCGGTGTAGGTATTTACATGTTTATAGAGATTGCCGTGTAGATACTTCCACGTTTCTACAGATGGCTTTGCAGATATTTCCATGTGTATACAGATGGCAATTTAGATATTTCCGTGTTTATAGATATGGTGGTGTAGATATTTCCATGTTTATACAGATGACTGTGTAGATGTTTGCATGTTTATACAGATGGCGATGTAGGTATTTCCATGTTTAAAGAGATAGTGGTGAAGATATTTCCGTATTTATACAGATAGCGGTTTAGATATTTCCATGTTTATACAGATAGCGGTGTTGGTATTTCCATGCTTATACAGATAGCGGTGTAGATATTTCCATGTTTACAGAGATAGCGGTGTAGATATTTCCATCTTTGGACAGATAGCTGTGTAGGTATTTCGAAGTTTACACAGATAGCTGTGTAGATATTTCCTTGTTTACACAGATTGCGTTGTAGATATTTCCATCTTTATATAGATAGCGGTGTTGATATTTCAATGTTTATACAGATAACGGTGTTGGTATTTCCATGTTTATACAGATAGCGGTGTAGATATTTCCATGTTTACGGAGATAGCGGTGTAGATATTTTGATATTTGCACAGATTGTGGTGTACATGTTTTCATCTTTCACATAAAGCGGTGTACATATTTCCATGTTTACACAGAGAGCTGTGTAGATATTTCCATGTTTATACTGATAACTTTGTAAGTATTTCCATGTTTATACAGATGGCGGTGTAGATATTTCGATGTTTATAGAGATAGCAGTGGAGATATTTCCATGTTTATAGAGATAGTGGTGTAGATATTTCCACGTTTATACTGACCGCGGTGTAGATTTTTCCATGTTTATAGAGATAGCGGTGTGGATATTTCCATGTTTATACAGATAGGGATGTAGATATTTCCATGTTTATAGAGATGGCGGTGTAGATATTTCCATGTTTATACAGATCACGGTGTAGATATTTCCTTGTTTATACAAATAGCGGTGTAGTTATTTCCATGTTTATACAGATAGCATTATAGATATTTCCATGTATATACAGAAGGCTTTGTAGATATTTCCATGTTTATACAGATGGCTGTGTAGATATTTCCATGTTTATACAGATGACTTGTATGTATTTCCGTGTTTATACAGATGGCGGTGTATATATTTCCATGTTTATAGAGATAGCTGTGTATATATTTCCATGTTTATACAGATAGCGGTGTAGATATTTCCATGTTTATACAGATCGCGGTGTAGATATTTCCATGTTTATGCATATCGCGGTGTAGGTATTTCCATGTTTATACAGATAGCGGTGGAGATATTTCCATGTTTTTACAGATATTTGGGTAGATATTTCAATGTTTACACAGATTGCGGTGTAGATATTTCCATCTTTCTACAGATGGCATTGTGGATATTTCCATATTTATACAGATGGCGGTGTAGATATTTCCATGTTTATATAGAAGTTGCTGTAGATATTACCATGTTTATACAGATAGCGGTGTAGATATTTCCATGTTTATACAGATCGCGGTGAAGATATTTCCATGTTTATACAGATCGCGGTGTAGATATTTCCATGTTTATACAGATCGCAGTGTAGATATTTCCATGTTTATACAGATAGCGGTGTAGATATTTCCATGTTTATACAGATAGCGGTGTAGATAGTTCCATGTTTATACAGATGGCGGTGTAGGTATTTCCATGTTTATAGAGATGGCGGTGTAGATATTTCCATGTTCATTGAGATAGCGGTGTAGATATATCCATGTTCATAGAGATAGCAGTGAGGATATTTCCATGTTTATACAGATAGCAGTGTAGATATTTCCATTTTTATAGAGATAGCGGTTTTGATAGTTCATATTTATACAGATAGCGGTGTAGATATTTCCATGTTTATACAGATTGCGGTGTAGGTATTTCCATGTTTATACTCATGACTGTGTAGGTATTTCCATGTTTATACAGAAGGATTGGTAGATATTTCCATGTTTATGGTGATAGCGGTGCAGATATTTCCATGTTTATACAGTTAGCGGTGTAAATATTTCCATGTTTATACAGATCGTGGTGTAGATATTTCCATGTTTATACAGATACCGGTGTAGATATTTACATGTTTATACAGACTGCAGTGTAGGTTTTTCCATGTTTATAGAGATAGCGGTGTAGATATTTCCATGTTTGTACCGATGGCGGTGTTGATGTTTCCATCTATACACAGATTGCCGTGTAGTTATTTCCATGTGTATACAGATGGCATTGTAGATATTTCCATGTTTATACAGATGGTGGTGTAGATATTTCCATGTTTATACAGATGACTGTATAGGTTTTTCTTTGTTTTTACATATGGCATTGTAGATATTTCCATATTTATAGAGATAGCAGTGTAGATATTTCCATGTTTATACAGATGGCGGTGTAGATATTTCCATGTTTATAGGGATAGCGGTGTGGATATTTCCATATTTATACAGATAATTGTGTAGATATTTCCATGTTTATACAGCTAGCGGTGTAAATATTTCCATGTTTATACAGATCATGGTGTAGGTATTTCCATGTTTATAGAGATAGCGGTGTAGATATTTCCATGTTTACACAGATAGCGGTGTAGATATTTCCATGTTTACAGAGACCGCGATGTAGATATTTCCATGTTTATACAGATAGCGGTGCAGATATTTCCATGTTTGTACAGATGGCGGTGTAGATATTTCCATGTTTATACAGATAACTTTGTAGGTATTTCCATGTTTATACAGATCATGGTGTAGATATTTCCATGTTTATACAGATCGCGGTGTTGATATTACCATGTTTATAGGGAGAGCGGTGCAAATATTTCCACATTTATACAGATAGCGGTGTAGTTATTTCCATGTTTATATAGATAGCGGTGTAGATATTTCCATGTATATACACATGGCTGTGTAGATATTTCCATGTTTATACAGATGGCGGTGTAGATATTTCCAAGTTTTTACAGATAACTTTGTAAGTATTTCCATATTTATACAGATGGCGGTGTAGATATTTCGATGTTTGTAGAGATAGCAGTGGAGATATTACCATGTTTATACAGATAGCGGTGTAGATATTTCCATGTTTATACTGATCGCGGTGTAGATATTTCCATGTTTATACAGATGGCGGTGTAGATATTTCCATATTTATACAGATGTCTGTGTAGATATTTCCATGTGTATACAAATGGTATTGTAGGTATTTCCATGTTTATACAGATGGTGGTGTAGATATTTCCATGTTTATTCGGATGACTGTGTAGATATTTCCATGTTTTTACAGATGTCAGTGTAGATATTTCAATGTTTATAGAGATGGCGCTGTTGATATTTCCATGTTTATACAGATAAAAGTGGAGATATTTCCATGTTTATACAGACAGCAGTGGAGATATTACCACGTTTATACACATAGCGGTGTACATATTCCATGTTTATAGAGACTGCGGTGTAGGTATTTCCATGTTTATAAAGATAGAGGTGCGGATATTTCCATGTTTATACAGATGCCTATGCAGATATTTCCATATTTATAGAGAGGGCTGTGTAGATAATTCCATGTTTATACAGATGGCAGTGGAGATATTTCCATGTTCCTAAACATGACTGTGTAGTTATTTCCATGTTTCTACAGATGGCTTTGCAGGTATTTCCTTGTTCACAGAGATAGCGGTGTAGATATTTCCATGTTTATACAGATAACGGTGTAAATATTTCCATGTTTTATACAGATCGTGGTGTAGATATTTCCATGTTTATACAGATACCGGTGTAGCTATTTCCATGTATATACAGACCGCAGTGTAGATATTTCCATGTTTATACAGATAGCGGTGTAGATATTTCCATGTCTGTACTGATTGCGGTGTTGATGTTTCCATCTATACACAGACTGCCATGTAGGTATTTCCATGTGTATACAGATGGCACTGTAGATATTTCCATGTTTATACAGATGGTGGTGTAGATATTTCCATGTTTCTACAGATGGCGTTGTAGGTATTTCCATTTTTATACATATAACGGTGTAGATATTTCCATGTTTATACAGATAGCGGTGTAAATATTTCCATGTTTATACAGATCACGGTGTAGATATTTCAATGTTTATAGAGATAGCGGTGTAGATGTTTCGATGTTTATACAGATAGCGGTTTAGATATTTCCATGTTTATAAAGACCGCGGTGCAGATATTTCCATGTTTATACAGATTGCGGTGCAGATATTTCCATGTTTGTTCAGATGGCGGTTTTGATATTTCCATCTATACACAGATGACCGTGTAGATATTTCCATGTTTATACAGATGGCGGCGCAGATATTTCCATGGATATGTAGATGGCGGAGTAGATATTTCAATGTTTATACAGATAGCGGTGTAGTTATTTCCATGTTTATATAGATAGCGGTGTAGATATTTCCATGTATATACAGATGGCTGTGTAGATATTTCCATGTTTATACAGATGGCTGTGTAGATATATCCATGTTCATACAGATGTCTTTGTAGGCATTTCCATGTTTATACAGATGGCGGTGTAAGTATTTCCATGTTTATAGAGATAGCTGTGTAGATATTTCCATGTTTATACAGATCGCGGTGTAGATATTTCCATGTTTATACAGACAGCAGTGGAGATATTTCCATGTTTATACACATAGCGGTGTACATATTTCCATGTTTATAGAGACAGCAGTGTAGGTATTTCCATGTTTATACAGATAGCGGTGCAGATATTTCCATGTTTATACAGATGCATATGCAGATATTTCCATATTTATACAGAGGGCTCTGTAGATATTCCCATGTTTATATAGATGGCAGTGTAGATATTTCCATGTTCCTACACATGACTGTGTAGGTATTTCCATGTTTATACAGATGGCTTTGTAGATATTTCCATGTTTATAGAGATAGCGGTGCAGATATTTCCATGTTTATACAGATAGCGGTGTAAATATTTCCATGCTTATACAGATCGTGGTGTAGATATTTCCATGTTTATACAGATACCGGTGTAGATATTTCCATGTTTATACAGACCGCAGTGTAGATATTTCCATGTTTACAGAGATAGCGGTGTAGATATTTCCATGTTTGTACAGATGGCGGTGTTGATGTTTCCATCTATACACAGATGGCCGTGTAGGTATTTCCATGTGTATACAGATGGCATTGTAGATATTTCCATGTTTATACAGATGGTGGTGTAGATATTTCCATGTTTATACAGATGACTGTGTAGGTATTTCCATGTTTTTACTGATGGCATTATAGATATTTCCATGTTTATAGAGATAGCAGTGTAGATATTTCCATGTTTATACAGATGGCGGTGTAGATATTTCCATGTTTATACAGATCACGGTGTAGATATTTCCATGTTTATAGAGATAGCGGTGTAGATATTTCCATGTTTATACAGATAACGGTGTAGATATTTCCATGTTTATACAGACCGCGGTGTAAATATTTCCATGTTTATACAGATAACATTGCAGATATTTCCAAGTTTGTAGAGATGTCGGTGTTCATATTTCCATCTATACACAGATGACCGTGTAGATATTTCCATGTTTATACAGATGGCGGCGCAGATATTTTTATGGATATGTAGATGGCGGTGTAAGTATTTCCATGTTTATACAGAAAGCGGTGTAGTTATTTCGATGTTTATATAGATAGCAGTGTAGATATTTCCTTGTATATACACATGGCTGTGTAGGTATTTCCATGTGTATACAGATGGCGGTGTAGATATTTCCCTGTGTATACAGTTAACTTTGTAAGTATTTCCATGTTTATACAGATGGCGGTGTAGATATTTCGATGTTTATAGAGATAGCAGCGGAGGTATTTCCATGTTTATACAGATAGCGGTGTAGATATTTCCATGTTTATACTGATCGCGGTGTAGATATTTCCATGTTTATAGAGATGGCAGTGTAGATATTTCCATGCTCATAGAGATAGCGGTGTTGACTTTTCCATGTTTCTAGAGATAGCGGTGTGGATATTTCCATGTTTATACAGATAGGGGTTTAAATATTTCCATGTTTATAGAGATGGAGGTGTAGATATTTCCATGTTTATTCAGATCACGGTGTAGATGTTTCCATGTTTATACAGATCATGGTGTAGACATTTCCATGTTTATACAGATTGCGGTGTTGATAATACCATGTTTATAGGGATAGCGGTGCAAATATTTCCACATTTATACAGGTAGCGGTGTAGTTATTAGCATGTTTATACAGATAGCGGTGTAGATATTTCCATGTATAAAAAGAAGTCTGTGTATATATTTAAATGTTTAAACAGATGGCGGTGTAGGTATTTCCTTGTTTATACAAATAGCGGTGTAGTTATTTCCATGTTTATACAGATAGCGGTGTAGATAATTCCATGTATATACAGATGGCTGTGTAGATATTTCCATGTTTATACACATGGCTGTGTAGATATTTCCATGTTTATACAGATGACTTTGTAGGTGTTTCCATGTTTATACAGAGGGCGGTGTACATATTTCCATGTTTATAGAGATAACTGTGTAGATATTTCCATGTTTATACAGATAGCGGTGTAGATATTTCCATGTTTATACAGATCGCGGTGTAGATATTTCCAGGTTTAAACAGATCACGGTGTAGATATTTCCATGTTTATATAGATCACGGTGTAGATATGTCCATGTTCATAGAGATAGCAGTGAGGATATTTCCATGTTTATACAGATAGCAGTGTAGATATTTCCATTTTTATAGAGATAGCGGTTTAGATATTTCATATTTATACAGATAGCGGTGTAGATATTTCCATGTTTATACAGATTGCGGTGTAGGTATTTCCATGTTTATACTCATGACTGTGTAGGCATTTCCATGTTTATACAGATGGATTGGTAGATATTTCCATGTTTATGGTGATAGCGGTGCAGATATTTCCATGTTTATACAGATAGCGGTGTAAATATTTCCATGTTTATACAGATCGTGGTGTAGATATTTCCATGTTTATACAGATACCGGTGTAGGTATTTACATGTTTATACAGACTGCAGTGTAGGTTTTTCCATGTTTATAGAGATAGCGGTGTAGATATTTCCATGTTTGTACCGATGGCGGTGTTGATGTTTCCATCTATACACAGATTGCCGTGTAGTTATTTCCATGTGTATACAGATGGCATTGTAGATATTTCCATGTTTATACAGATGGTGGTGTAGATATTTCCATGTTTATACAGATGACTGTATAGGTTTTTCTTTGTTTTTACATATGGCATTGTAGATATTTCCATATTTATAGAGATAGCAGTGTAGATATTTCCATGTTTATACAGATGGCGGTGTAGATATTTCCATGTTTATAGGGATAGCGGTGTGGATATTTCCATATTTATACAGATAATTGTGTAGATATTTCCATGTTTATACAGCTATCGGTGTAAATATTTCCATGTTTATACAGATCATGGTGTAGGTATTTCCATGTTTATAGAGATAGCGGTGTAGATATTTCCATGTTTACACAGATAGCGGTGTAGATATTTCCATGTTTACAGAGACCGCGATGTAGACATTTCCATGTTTATACAGATAGCGGTGCAGATATTTCCATGTTTGTACAGATGGCGGTGTAGATATTTCTATGTTTATACAGATAACTTTGTAGGTATTTCCATGTTTATACAGATCATGGTGTAGATATTTCCATGTTTATACAGATCGCGGTGTTGATATTACCATGTTTATAGGGAGAGCGGTGCAAATATTTCCACATTTATACAGATAGCGGTGTAATTTCCATGTTTATATAGATAGCGGTGTAGATATTTCCATGTATATACACATGGCTGTGTAGATATTTCCATGTTTATACAGATGGCGGTGTAGATATTTCCAAGTTTTTACAGATAACTTTGTAAGTATTTCCATACTTATACAGATGGCGGTGTAGATATTTCGATGTTTGTAGAGATAGCAGTGGAGATATTACCATGTTTATACAGATAGCGGTGTAGATATTTCCATGTTTATACTGATCGCGGTGTAGATATTTCCATGTTTATACAGATGGCGGTGTAGATATTTCCATATTTATACAGATGTCTGTGTAGATATTTCCATGTGTATACAAATGGTATTGTAGGTATTTCCATGTTTATACAGATGGTGGTGTAGATATTTCCATGTTTATTCGGATGACTGTGTAGATATTTCCATGTTTTTACAGATGTCAGTGTAGATATTTCAATGTTTATAGAGATGGCGCTGTTGATATTTCCATGTTTATACAGATAAAAGTGGAGATATTTCCATGTTTATACAGACAGCAGTGGAGATATTACCATGTTTATACAGATAGCGGTGTACATATTCCATGTTTATAGAGACTGCGGTGCAGGTATTTCCATGTTTATAAAGATAGAGGTGCGGATATTTCCATGTTTATACAGATGCCTATGCAGATATTTCCATATTTATAGAGAGGGCTGTGTAGATAATTCCATGTTTATACAGATGGCAGTGGAGATATTTCCATGTTCCTACACATGA
The DNA here is from genome assembly GCF_028858775.2 of Pan troglodytes. Classification (NCBI taxonomy): domain Eukaryota; kingdom Metazoa; phylum Chordata; class Mammalia; order Primates; family Hominidae; genus Pan; species Pan troglodytes. The sequence continues at coordinate 298,687 of NC_072416.2, read as the reverse complement.
CTGTGTTGTTATTTCCATGTTTCTACAGATGGCTTTGCAGGTATTTCCTTGTTCACAGAGATAGCGGTGTAGATATTTCCATGTTTATACAGATAACGGTGTAAATATTTCCATGTTTTATACAGATCGTGGTGTAGATATTTCCATGTTTATACAGATACCGGTGTAGCTATTTCCATGTATATACAGACCGCAGTGTAGATATTTCCATGTTTATACAGATAGCGGTGTAGATATTTCCATGTCTGTACTGATTGCGGTGTTGATGTTTCCATCTATACACAGACTGCCATGTAGGTATTTCCATGTGTATACAGATGGCACTGTAGATATTTCCATGTTTATACAGATGGTGGTGTAGATATTTCCATGTTTCTACAGATGGCGTTGTAGGTATTTCCATGTTTATACATATAACGGTGTAGATATTTCCATGTTTATACAGATAGCGGTGTAAATATTTCCATGTTTATACAGATCACGGTGTAGATATTTCAATGTTTATAGAGATAGCGGTGTAGATGTTTCGATGTTTATACAGATAGCGGTTTAGATATTTCCATGTTTATACAGACCGCGGTGCAGATATTTCCATGTTTATACAGATTGCGGTGCAGATATTTCCATGTTTGTTCAGATGGCGGTTTTGATATTTCCATCTATACAGAGATGACCGTGTAGATATTTCCATGTTTATACAGATGGCGGCGCAGATATTTCCATGGATATGTAGATGGCGGAGTAGATATTTCAATGTTTATACAGATAGCGGTGTAGTTACTTCCATGTTTATATAGATAGCGGTGTAGATATTTACATGTATATACAGATGGCTGTGTAGATATTTCCATGTTTATACAGATGGCGGTGTAAGTATTTCCATGTTTATAGAGATAGCTGTGTAGATATTTCCATCTTTATACAGATCGCGGTGTAGATATTTCCATGTTTATACAGACAGCAGTGGAGATATTTCCATGTTTATACACATAGCGGTGTACATATTTCCATGTTTATAGAGACAGCAGTGTAGGTATTTCCATGTTTATACAAATAGCGGTGCAGATATTTCCATGTTTATACAGATGCCTATGCAGATATTTCCATATTTATACAGAGGGCTGTGTAGATATTCCCATGTTTATATAGATGGCAGTGTAGATATTTCCATGTTCCTACACATGACTGTGTAGGTATTTCCATGTTTATACAGATGGCTTTGTAGATATTTCCATGTTTATAGAGATAGCGGTGCAGATATTTCCATGTTTATACAGATAGCGGTGTAAATATTTCCATGTTTATACAGATCGTGGTGTAGATATTTCCATGTTTATACAGATACCAGTGTAGATATTTCCATGTTTATACAGACCGCAGTGTAGATATTTCCATGTTTACAGAGATAGCGGTGTAGATATTTCCATGTTTGTACAGATGGCGGTGTTGATGTTTCCATCTATACACAGATGGCCGTGTAGGTATTTCCATGTGTATACAGATGGCATTGTAGATATTTCCATGTTTATACAGATGGTGGTGTAGATATTTCCATGTTTATACAGATGACTGTGTAGGTATTTCCATGTTTTTACTGATGGCATTATAGATATTTCCATGTTTATAGAGATAGCAGTGTAGATATTTCCATGTTTATACAGAAGGCGGTGTAGATATTTCCATGTTTATACAGATCACGGTGTAGATATTTCCATGTTTATAGAGATAGCGGTGTAGATATTTCCATGTTTATACAGATAACGGTGTAGATATTTCCATGTTTATACAGACCGCGGTGTAAATATTTCCATGTTTATACAGATAACATTGCAGATATTTCCAAGTTTGTAGAGATGTCGGTGTTCATATTTCCATCTATACACAGATGACCGTGTAGATATTTCCATGTTTATACAGATGGCGGCGCAGATATTTCTATGGATATGTAGATGGCGGTGTAAGTATTTCCATGTTTATACAGAAAGCGGTGTAGTTATTTCGATGTTTATATAGATAGCAGTGTAGATATTTCCTTGTATATAAACATGGCTGTGTAGGTATTTCCATGTGTAAACAGATGGCGGTGTAGATATTTCCCTGTGTATACAGTTAACTTTGTAAGTATTTCCATGTTTATACAGATGGCGGTGTAGATATTTCGATGTTTATAGAGATAGCAGCGGAGGTATTTCCATGTTTATACAGATGGCAGTGTAGATATTTCCATGTTTAAACAGATGGCGGTGTAGGTATTTCCATGTTTATACAGATAGCGGTGTAGATATTTCCATGTTGATACAGATAGCAGTGGAGATATATCCATGTTTACACACATAGCGGTGTAGATATTTCCATGTTTATAGAGATAGTGGTGTAGATATTTCCATATTTATACAGAAAGCGGTGTAGATATTTCCATGTTTATACAGATCATGGTGAACATATTTGCACGTTTACACAAATAGCGTTGTAGATATTTCCATGTTTATTCAGATAGCGATGTGTATATTTCCATGTTTATACAGATCGCGGTGTAGATATTTCTCTCTACAGATGGCAGTATAGACATTTGCATGTTTATACAGATGGCGGTGTAGAGAGTTCCATGATTATATAGATGGCGGTGTAGATATTTCCTTGTTTATGTAAATGGCGGGGAAGGTATCTCCATGTTTATAGAGATGGCGGTGTATATATTTCCATGTTTATTCAAATAGCGGTGTAGATATTTCCATGTTTATATAGATCGCAGTGTAGATATTTCCTTGTTTATGTAAATGGCGCTGTAGATATTTCCATGTTTGTTGAGATGGCGGTGTATATATTTCCACGTTCAGAGAGAGCTGTGTAGTTGTTTCCATGTTTATACAGCTGGCGGTGTAGATATTTCCATGTAAATGGAGATAGCCTTGTGGATATTTCCATATTTATACAGATGGCAGTGTGGATATTTCCAAGTTTATACAGATAGTGGTGTAGATATTTCCATGTTTATACAGATAGCAGTGTAGATATTTACATGTTTATAGAGATAGCGGTGTAGATCTTTCCATGTTCATACAGATCGTGGTGTAGATATTTCCATGTTTGTAGAGATAGCGGTGTAGATACTTTCATGTTTATACAGACGGCGTTGAAGATATTTCCATGTGTATACAGATGGCAGTGTAGATTTCTCCATGTTTATAGAGATGGTGGTGTAGATATTTCCATGTTTATACAGATGAATGTGAGGGTATTTGCATGTTCATACAGATGGCAGTGTAGATATTTCCACGTTTATTGAGATAGTGGTGTAGATATTTCCTTGTTTATAGAGATAGCGGTGTAGATATTTCCATGTTTAAAGAGATAGCGGTGTAGATATTTCCATATTTATACAGGTAGCGGTGTAGATATCTCCATGTTTATTCAGATAGCGGTGTAGATATTTCCATGTTTATACAGATGTCGGTGTAGATATTTCCATGTTTAGACAGATTGCGGTGTAGATATTTCCAAGTTTATACAGATAGCAGTGTAGATATATCCATGTTTACAGAGATACCGGTGTAGATATTTCCATCTTTGCACAGACTGCGGTGTAGATATATCCATCTTTACACAGATAGCAGTGTAGATATTTCCACGTTTATACAGATAGCGGTGTAGATATTTGCACGTTTATACAGATAGCGGTGGAGATATTTCCACGTTTTTACACTTATTGATGTAGATATTTCCACGTTTATACAAATAGCGTTGTAGACATTTCCACGTTTATACAGATAGCGGTGTAGATATTTCCATGTTTATGCAGATGGTGTAGATATTTCCTAGTTTATAGAGATGACGGTGTAGGTATTTCCATGTTTATAGAGAGAGCGATGTAGATATTTCCATGTTTATACAGATGGCGTTGTAGATATTTAGATGTTTATGCAGATGGCGGTGTAAATATTTCGAAGTTTATAGAGATAGCGGTGTAGATATTTCCATATTTATACAGAAATCGGTGTAGATATTTCCATGTTTATACAAATGACTGTGTAGATATTTCCACGTTTCTACAGATAACGGTGTAGATATTTCCAAGTTTATATAGATAGTGGTGTAGATATTTCCAGGTTTATAGAGATGGCTGTGTAGATATTTCCATGTTTACATAGATGGCGGTGTAGGTATTTCCAGGTTTATAGAGATGGCTGTGTAGATATTTCCATGTTTACATAGATGGCAGTGTAGATATTTCCATGTTTATACAGATATTGGTGTAGATATTTCGATTTTTATAGTGATGACTGTCTAGTTATTTCCATGTTTATACAGATGGCGGTGTAGATATTTCCATGTTTTTGAGATAGCCATGTAGATATGTCCATGTTTATACAGATACCGGTGTAGATATTTCCATGTTTATACAGGTAGCGTTGTAGATATTTCCATGTTTATACAGATCGCGGTGTAGATATTTCCATTTTTTACAGACGGCAGTGTAGATATTTCCATGTTTATGCAGATGGCGGTGTAGATATTTCCATCTTTGCACACATTGCGGTGTACAAATTTCCATCTTTGAACAGATAGTGGTGTAGATAGTTCTATGTTTATACAGATAGCGGTGGATATGTTTACATGTTTATACAGATAGCTATATGGATATTTCCATGTTTATACAGATAGTGGTGTAGATATTTGCATGTTTATACATCTGACAGTGTAGATATTTCCATATTTATAAAGATAGCGGTGTAGGTATTTCCATGTTTATAGTGATAGCGGTGTAGGTATATCCAAGTTTATACAGATGGCTTTGTAGGTATTTCCACGTGTGTAGACGGCAGAGTAGTTATTTCCAAGTTTATAAAGATGGTGGTGTAGATACATCCATGTTTATACAGATGACTTTTTAGATATTTCCATGTTTTTACAGATGGTGGTGTAGATATTTCCATGTTTATAGAGATATCGGTGTAGATATTTCCAAGTGTATACACTTAGCGGTGTAGATATTTCCATGTCTATACAGATATCGGTGGAGATATTTTCTTGTTTATACAGATGGTTGTATAGATATTTCCATGTGTATACAGATAGCGGCGAAGGTATTTCCATGTTTATAGACATAGCGTTGTAGATTTTCCATGTTTATATAGATGTCGGTGTAGATATTTCCTTGTTTATGTAGATGGTGGTGTAGCTATTTCCAGATTTATAGAGATGGCATTGTATATACTTCCATGTTTATAGAGATAGCAGTGTAGATATTTCCATGTTTATACAGATAACGGTGTTTTTATTTCCATGATTATAGAGATAGCAGAGTAGATATTTCCATGTTTATACAGATAGCGGTCTAGATATTTCCATGTTTATACACATTGCGGTGTTGGTAATTCCATGTTTATATAGATAGCGGTGTCGATATTTCAATGTTTATACAGCTCGCGGTGTCGATATTTACATCTTTATACAGATGGCGGTGTAGAAATTTCCATGTTTATACAGATAGCGTTGTAGATATTTCCATGTTTACACAGATGGTGGTATAGACACTTCCATGTTTATGGAGATGGCGGTGTAGATATATTCACGTTTATAGAGATGGCTTTGTAGATATTTCCATGTTTATAGAGATTGCGGTGTAGATATTTCCATGTGAATAGAGATGGCAGTGTAGATATTTCGATGTTTATAGAGATGGTGGTGTAGATATTTCCATGTTTATACAGATGACTGTGTAGATATTTCCATGTTTATACAGATGGCATTGTGGATATTTCCATGTTTATACAGATAGCAATGTAGATATTTCCATGTTTATACAGATAGCGGTGCAGATATTTCTATGTTTATAGAGATAGCGGTGTAGATATTTCCATGTTTATACACATAGCGGTGTAGATATTTCCATATTTATATAGATGATGGTGTAGATATTTCCATGTTTATACACATGGCGGTGAAGATATTTCCATGTTTATACAGATGGCGGTGTAGATATTTCCATGTTTATACAGATAGTGGTATAGATATTTCAACGTTTATACAGATGGTGGTGTAGATATTTCCATGTTTACAGAGATAGCAGTGTAGATAATTGCATATTTGCACAGATTGCAGTGTAGATATTTCCATCTTTACAGAAATACCGATGTAGATATTTCCATGTTTATACAAATAGCTGTGTAGATATTTCCATGTTTATACAGATAGCTGTGTAGATATTTCCATGTTTATGCAGATAGCGGTGTAAATATTTCCATGTTTATAAAGATAGTGGTGTAGATATTTCCATGCTTATACAGATAGCGGTGGAGATATTTCCATGTTTTTACAGACAGCGATGTAGATGTTTCCATGTTTATATAGACTGCGGTGTAGATCTTTCCATGTTTATACAGATAGCTTTGTAGATATTTCCATGTTTACACAGATAGCGGTGTAGATATTTCCATGTTTACACAGATAGCGTTGTAGATATTTCCATGTTTACACAGATAGCGTTGTAGATATTTGCATGTTTGTACAGTTAGCAGGGTAGATATTTCCATGTTTATACAGGTAGCGGTGTAGATGTTTCCATGTTTATACGGATTGCGGTGTAGGTATTTCCATGTTTACAGAGATAGCGGTGTAGATATTTCCAAGTTTACACAGATGGCTGAGTAGATATTTCCATGTGTATACAGATGTAAGTGTAGATATTTCCATGTTTATACAGATGGAGGTGTAGATATTTCAATATTTATACAGATAGCGGTGTAGCTATTTCCACGATTATACAGATAGCGGTGTAGATATTTCCACGTTTATACAGATAGCGGTGTAGATATTTCTATGTTTGTAGATATAGCGGTGTAGATATTTCCATGTTTATACAGATAGCCGTGGGGATATTTCCATGTTTATACTGATAGCAGTGGAGATATTTCCATGTTTATACAGATGGCGGTGTAGATATTTCCAGGTTTATAGAGATAGTTGTGTAGATATTTCCATGTTCATACAGATAGCGGTGCAGATATTTCCATGTTTATACAGATTGCGGTGTAGCTATTTCCACGTTTATACAGATAGCGGTGTAGATATTTCCATGATTCTACAGATGGCTGTGTAGTCATGTCCAACGGTATACAGATGGCTTTGTAGATATTTCCATGTGTATAGAGATTGGAGTGTAGATATTTCCATGTTTGTTCAGATGGAGGTGTAGATATTTCCATGTTTACACAGATAGCGGAGTAGATATTTCCATGTTTAAAAAGATAGCATTTGAGATATTTCCATGTTTATACAGATGGAGGTGTAGATATTTCCATGCTTATAGAGATGGCTGTGTATGTACTTCCATGTTTATACAGATGGTTGTGTTGATATTTCCATGTTTATACAGATGGTAGTGTAGATTTTCCCATGTTTACAGACAGTGGTGTGGAAATTTCCATGTTTATACAGATGTCCGTGTAGTTATTTCCATATTTATACAGATGTCGGTGTAGATATTTCCATGTTTATAGAGATAGCCATGTAGATATTTCCATGTATACGCAGATAGCGATGTAGACATTTCCAGGTTTATAGAGATAGCCGTGTAGATATTTCCATATTTATACAGATAGAGGTGTAGATATTTCCATGTTTATACAGATAGCGGTGTAGATATTTCCATGTTTATACAGATAGCGGTGTAGATCTTTCCATGTTTATACATATCGTGGTGTACATATTTCCATGTTTATACAGATAGCGTTGTAGATATTTCCATGTTTATACAGATAGCGGTGTAGATATTTCCATGTTTATACAGATAGCGGTGTAGATCTTTCCATGTTTATACATATCGTGGTGTACATATTTCCATGTTTATACAGATAGCGTTGTAGATATTTCCATGTTTATACAGATAGCGGTGTACATATTTCCATGTTTACAGAGATAGCTTTGTAGATATTTCCATGTTTATAGAGATAGCAGAGTAGATATTTCCATGTTTATACAGGTAGCGGTGTAGATTTTCCATGTTTATACAGATCGTGGTGTAGATTTTTCCATGTTTATACAGATAGCGGAGTAGATATTTCCACGTTTATACAGATAGTGGTGTAGATATTTCCATGTTTATAAAGATAGTGGTGTAGGTATTTCCATGTTTACAGAGATAACAGTGGATATATTTCCATGTTTATAGAGATAGCCGTCGAGATATTTCCATGTTTATACAGATAAGGATGTAGATATTTCCATGTTTATACATATAGCGGTGTAGATATTTCCATGTTTATACAGATAGCAGTGGAGATATTTCCATGTATATACAGATTGCGGTGTAGATATTAACATGTTTATACAGATATCGGTGTGGATATTTGCATGTTTATACTGATTGCGGTGGAGATATTTCCATGTTTATACAGATAGCGGTGTAGATATTTCCATATTTATACAGATGGCAGTGTAGATATTTCCATGTTTATAAAGATAGCGATGTAGGTATTTCCATGTTTACACTGATGGAGGTGTAGTTATTTCCATGTTTATACAGTTGGCAGTGTAGATATTTCCCTGTTTATAAAGATAGCAGTGTAGATATTACCATGTTTATACAGATGGCTGTGTGGATATTTCCATGTGTATACAGACGGCAGTGTAGATATTTCCATGTTTACACAGATGGAGGTGCAGGTATTTCCATATTTATACAGATGACTGTGAAGATATTTCCATGTTTTTACAGATGGCGGTGTAGATATTTCCATGTTTATACAGATAGCCTTGTGGCTATTTCCGTGTTTATACAGATAACAATGTAGATATTTCCAAGTTTATAGAGATGGCTGTGTAGATATTTCCATGTTTTTGTAGATGGCAGTGTAGATATTTCCATGTTTACACAGATAGTGGTGTAGGTATTTCCATGTTTATACAGATGACTGTGTAAGTATTTCCATTTTTATAGAGATGGTGGTGTAGATATTTCCATGTATATAGAGATAGCCATGCAGCTATTTCCATGTTTATACAGATAGCGGTGTAGACATTTGTATGTTTATAGAGATAGCAATGTAGGTATTTCCATATTTATACAGATGGCGGTGCAGATATTTCCATGTTTATAGACATAGCCACGTAGATATTTCCATGTTTATACAGACAGCGATGTAGACATTTCCTTGTTTATAGAGATAGCGGTGTAGGTTTTTCCATATTTATACAGATAGCCGTGTAGATATTTCCATGCTTATACAGATAGCGGTGTAGATATTTCCACGTTTATACTGATAGCGGTGGAGATATTTCCATGTTTATACAGATAGCGGTAGAGATATTTCTAGGTTTATAACTATAGCCTTGGAGATATTTCCATGTTTATAGAGATGGCGTTGTAAATATTTCCAAGTTTATACAGATAACGGTGTAGATATTTCCATGTTTATACAGATAGCGTTGTAGTTATTTCCATGTTTATACAGACAGCAGTGTAGATATTTCCATGTGTATACAGAAGGCAGTGTAGATATTTCCATGTTTATACAGATGGAGGTGTAGATATTTCCATGTTTATACAGATGACTGTGTAGGTATTTCCATGTTTTTACAGATGGTGGTGTAGATATTTCCATCTTTTTACAGATAGCGGTGTGACTATTTCCATGTTTATACAGATAGCGTTGTAGATATTTCCATGTTTATACAGATAGCAGTGTAGATATTTCCATGTTCATACAGAAAGCAGTGGAGTTATTTCCATGTTTATACCAATAGTGGTGGAGATATTTCCATGTTTATACAGATGGCGGTGTAGATATTTCCATATTTATACAGATAGCGTAGTAGATAATTCCATGTTTATTCAGGTGGCGGTGTATTTATTTCCAGTTTATACACATAGCGTTGTGGCTGTTTCCATGTTTATACAGATGGCATTGTAGATATTTCCATGTTTATACAGATAGTGGTGTAGATATTTCCATGTTTATAAATATAGCGGATTAGATAATTCCATGTTTTTGAAGATAGCGTTGTAGATATTTCCATGTTTATAGAGATAGCGGTGGAGATATTCCATGTTTATAGAGATAGGGGTCGAGTTATTTCCATGTTTATACATATAACGATTTATATATTTCCATGTTTATACAGATAGCGGTGTAGATATTTCCATGTTTGTACATATAGCGGCCTAGATATTTCCATGTTTATACAGATAGCGGTGTAGATAATTCCATGTTTATAGAGATACCGGTGGAGGTATTTCCATGTTTGTACATATAACGATGTAGATATTTCCATGGTCATACAGATAGCGGTGGAGATATTTCCAATTTTATACAGATAGCGGTGGAGATATTTCCATGTTTATACAGATAGCGGTGTAGATATTTCCATGTTTATGAAGATAGCAGTGTAGATATTTCCATGTTTATTGAGATAGCGGTGGAGAATTGTCCATGTTTATAGAGATGGCTGTGTTAATATTTCCATGTGTATACAGATGGCGGTGCAGATATTTCCATGTTTATACAGATGGAGGTTTAGATATTTCCATGTTTCTACAGATGACTGTGTAGATATTTCCATGTTTTTACAGAAGTCGGTGTAGATATTTCCATGTTTTTTCAGATAGCGGTGCAGATATTTCCACGTTTATAGAGATAGCGCTGTAGATATTTCCATGTTTATACAGATGACTGTGTTGATATTTCCATGTTCATACACATGGCGGTGTTGATATTTCCATGTTCATAGAGATAGCGGTGTAGATATTTCCATGTTTATGAAGATAGCAGTGTAGATATTTCCATGTTTATTGAAATAGCGGTGGAGATTTGTCCATGTTTATAGAGATGGCTGTGTTAATATTTCCATGTGTATACAGATGGCGGTGTAGATATTTCCATGTTTATTCAGATAGCGGTGTGGCTATTTTCATGTTCATACAGATAGCGATGTAGGTATTTCCATGTTTATACAGATAGCGGTGTAGATATTTCCATGTTTATACAGACAGCGGTGCAGATATTTCCATGTTTATAGAGATAGCGCTGTAGATATTTCCATGTTTATACAGATGACTGTGTTGATATTTCCATGTTCATACACATGGCGGTGTTGATATTTCCACGTTCATAGAGATAGCGGTGTAGATATTTCCATGTTTATACAGATAGCGGTGCAGATATTTCCATGTTTATATGGATAGCAGTGTAGATATTTCCATGTTTATACTGACAGTGGTGTTATATTTCCATGTTTATAAAGATGACGGTGTAAATATTTCGATGTTTATACACGTGGCGGTGCAGATATTTCCATGTTTGTAGAGATAGCGGAGTAGATATTTCCATGTTTATACAGATAGCGGTCTAGATATTTCCATGTTTATACAGATTGCGGTGTTGTTATTTCCATGTTTATACAGATAGCGGTGTCGATATTTCCATGTTCATACAGCTTGCGGTGTCGATATTTACATCTTTATACAGATAGCGGTGTAGAAATTTCCATGTTTATACAGATAGCGGTGTAGATATTTCCATGTTTACACAGATGGTGGTATAGACACTTCCATGTTTATTGAGATGGCGGTGTAGATATTTTCATTTTATAGAGATGGGTTTGTAGGTATTTCCATGTTTATAGAAATTTCGGTGTAGATATTTCCATGTGTATAGAGATAGCGGGGTAGGTGTTTGCATGTTTATACTGATGGCTGAGTAGATATTTCCATGCGTATACAGATGGCAGTGTAGATATTTCCATGTGTATAGAGATGGTGGTGTAGATATTTCCATGTTTATACAGATGACTGTGTAGATATTTCCTTGTTTATACAGATGGCATTGTGGATATTTCCATGTTTATACAGATAGCAATGTAGATATTTCCATGTTTATACAGATAGCGGTGCAGATATTTCCGTGTTTATAGAGATAGCGTTGTAGATATTTCCATGTTTATCCAGATAGCGGTGTAGATATTTCCATATTTATATAGATGATGGTGTAGATATTTCCATGTTTATACACATGGCGGTGTAGATATTTCAATGTTTATACAGATAGCGGTGTAGATATTTCCATGTTTACACAGATAGTGGTGTAGATATTTCCATGTTTACACAGATAGCGGTGTAGAAATTTCCATCTTTGCACAGATTGCAGTGTAGAAATTTCCATCTTTACACAGGTAGCAGTGTACGTATTTCAACGTTTATACAGATGGTGGTGTAGATATTTCCATGTTTACAGAGATAGCATTGTAGATAATTGCATCTTTGCACAGATTGCAGTGTAGATATTTCCATCTTTACACAGATACCGATGTAGATATTTCCATGTTTATACATATAGCTGTGTAGATATTTCCATGTTTATACAGATGGCGGTGTAGATATTTCTTTGTTTATGTAGATGTCGATGTAGATATTTCCATTTTTCTAGAGTTAGCGGTATAGATATTTCCCTGTTTATACAGACAGCGGTGTACAAAGTTCCATGTTTATACAGATAGCGGTATAGATATTTCCATGTTTATACAGATAGCGGTGTAGATATTTCCATGATTATAGAGATAGCAGTGTAGGTATTTCCATGTTTATAGAGACAGCAGAGTAGATATTTCCATGTTTATACAGCTTGCAATGTAGATACTTACATCTTTAAACAGATGGCAGTGTAGATATTTCCATGTTTTTACATATGGCGGTGTAGATAGTTCCATGTTTATGGAGATGGCAGTGTTGATATTTACATGTTTATAGAGATGGCGGTGTAGATATTTCCATGTTTATAGAGATAGCAGAGTAGGTAATTCCATGTTTATAGAGATAGCGGTGTAGTTATTTCCATGTTGATAAAAATGGCTGTGTAGATATTTCCATGTGTATTCAGATGGCAGTGTAGGTATTTCCATGTGTAGAGAGATGGCAGTGTAGATACTTCCAAGTTTATACAGATGGTGGTGAAGATATTTCTATGTTTATACAGATGACACTCTAGATATTTCCATGTTTATATAGATGGAGGTGTAGATATTTCCATATTTATTCAGATAGCGGTGTAGATATTTCCATGTTTATACAGATAGCGGTGTAGATATTTCCATGTTTATACAGATAGCTGTGTGGGTGTTTCCATGTTTATACACATGGCAGTGCAGTTATTTCCATGTTTGTACAGATAGTGGTGTAGATATTTCCATGTTTGTAAAGATAGTGGTGTAGATATTTCCATGTTTACAGAGATAGGGGTGGATATATTTCCATGTTTATAGAGATAGCCGTCGAGATATTTCCATGTTTATACAGATAAGGATGTAGATATTTCCATGTTTATACATATAGCGGTGTAGATATTTCCATGTTTATACAGATAGCAGTGGAGATATTTCCATGTTTATACAGATAGCAGTGTAGATATTTCCATGTTTATACAGATAGCGGTGTAGATATTTCCACGATTATACAGATAATGGTGTAGATATTTCCACGTTTATACAGATAGCGGTGTAGATATTTCCATGTTTATAGGGATAGCTGTGTAGATATTTCCATGTTTATAGAGATAGCGGTGTAGTTATTTCCATGTTTATACAGATAGCGGTGGGGAGATTTCCATGTTTATACAGATAGCGGTGGGGATATTTCCATGTTTATACAGATAGCGGTGGAGATATTTCCATGTTTATACAGATGGCGGTGTAGATATTTCCAGGTTTATAGAGATAGTGGTGTAGATATTTCCATGTTTATACAGATAGCGGTGTAGTTATTTCCAATTTTCTACAGTTGGCTGTGTAGATATTTCCATGGGTATACAGATGGCTGTGTAGATATTTCCATGTGTATACAGATGGGAGTGTAGATATTTCCATGTTTATACCGATGGAACTGTAGATATTTCCATGTTTACACACATAGCGGAGTAGATATTTCCATGTTTAAACAGATAGAGGTGGAGATATTTCCATGTTTATACAGATGGCGGTGTAGATATTTCCATGTTTATACAGATAGTGGTGTAGATATATCCATGTTTATACAGATAGCGGTGTAGATATTTCCATGTTGATACAGATTGCGGTGTGCCTATTTCCATGTTTATACAGATAGTGGTGTGGATATTTCCATGTATCTACAGATGGCTGTGTAGATATTTCCATGAGTATACAGATGGCAGTGTAGATATTTCCACGTTTATACAGATGGAGTTGTAGATATTTCCATGTTTATACTGATAACTCTGTAGATATTTCCATGTTTTTACAGATAGAAGTGTAGAGATTACCATGTTTACACCGATAGCGATGTAGATATTTCAATCTTTGCACAGATGGTGGTGTAGATATTTCCATCTTTACACAGATAGTGGTGTAGATATTTCCATCTTTGCACAGATTGCGGTGTAGATATTTCCATCTTTACACAGATAGCGGTGCAGATATTTCCATATTTACACATATAGCGGTGTAGATATTTCCATGTTTAAACAGATATCGTTGTATATATTTGCATGTTTATACAGATAGCGGTGTAGATATTTCCATGTTTATACAGATAGCGGTGTAGATATTTCCATGTTTATACAGATAGCGGTGTAAATATTTCCATATTTATACAGATAGCCGTGTAGATATTTCCATGTTTATATAGATATCGGTGTAGATATTTCCATGTTTATTCAGATGACCGTGTAGGTATTTCCATGTTTATTCAGATGGTGGTGTAGATATTTCCATGTTCATAGAGATAGCCACGTAGATATTTCCATATTTATACAGATATTGTTGTTGATATTTCCATGTTTATGCAGATAGCGGTGTAAATATTTCCATGTTTATAAAGATAGTGGTGTAGATATTTCCATGCTTATAAAGATAGCGGTGGAGATATTTCCATGTTTATACAGACAGCGATGTAGATATTTCCATGTTTATACAGACAGCGGTGTAGATCTTTCCATGTTTATACAGATAGCGTTGTAGATATTTCCATATTTACACAGATAGCGGTGTAGGTATTTCCATGTTTACACAGATAGCGTTGTAGATATTTGCATGTTTGTACAGATAGCAGTGTAGATATTTCCACGTTTATACAGATAGCGGTGTAGATGTTTCCATGTTTATAGGGATAGCTGTGTAGATATTTCCATGTTTATAGAGATAGCGGTGGGGATATTTCCATGTTTATACAGATAGCGGTGGGGATATTTCCATGTTTATACAGATAGCGGTGGAGATATTTCCATGTTTATACAGATGGAGGTGTAGATATTTCCAGGTTTATACAGATAGTGGTGTAGATATTTCCATGTTTATACAGATAGCGGTGTAGTTATTTCCAATTTTCTACAGTTGGCTGTGTAGATATTTCCATGGGTATACAGATGGCTGTGTAGATATTTCCATGTGTATACAGATGGGAGTGTAGATATTTCCATGTTTATACCGATGGAACTGTAGATATTTCCATGTTTACACACATAGCGGAGTAGATATTTCCATGTTTAAACAGATAGAGGTGGAGATATTTCCATGTTTATACAGATGGCAGTGTAGATATTTCCATGTTTATACAGATAGTGGTGTAGATATATCCATGTTTATACAGATAGCGGTGTAGATATTTCCATGTTGATACAGATTGCGGTGTGCCTATTTCCATGTTTATACAGATAGTGGTGTGGATATTTCCATGTATCTACAGATGGCTGTGTAGATATTTCCATGAGTATACAGATGGCAGTGTAGATATTTCCACGTTTATACAGATGGAGTTGTAGATATTTCCATGTTTATACTGATAACTCTGTAGATATTTCCATGTTTTTACAGATAGAAGTGTAGAGATTACCATGTTTACACCGATAGCGATGTAGATATTTCAATCTTTGCACAGATGGTGGTGTAGATATTTCCATCTTTACACAGATAGTGGTGTAGATATTTCCATCTTTGCACAGATTGCGGTGTAGATATTTCCATCTTTACACAGATAGCGGTGCAGATATTTCCATATTTACACATATAGCGGTGTAGATATTTCCATGTTTAAACAGATATCGTTGTATATATTTGCATGTTTATACAGATAGCGGTGTAGATATTTCCATGTTTATACAGATAGCGGTGTAGATATTTCCATGTTTATACAGATAGCGGTGTAAATATTTCCATATTTATACAGATAGCCGTGTAGATATTTCCATGTTTATATAGATATCGGTGTAGATATTTCCATGTTTATTCAGATGACCGTGTAGGTATTTCCATGTTTATTCAGATGGCTGTGTAGATATTTCCATGAGTATACAGATGGCAGTGTAGATATTTCCATGTTTATGAACATGGTGGTGTAGATATTTCCCTGTTTATAGAGAAGACTGTGTATATATTTCCATGTTTTTACAGATGGCGGTCTAGATATTTCCATGTTTATACAGATAACAGTGTAGATGTTTCCATGTTTATAGAAATGGCTTTGTAGAAGTTTCCAAGTTTATACAGATGGCAGTGAAGGTATTTCCATGTTTATACAAAAACTGGTGTAGATATTTCCATGTTTATACAGATGACTCTTTAGATATTTCCATTTTTATGCAGATGGCGGTGTAGATATTTCCATGTTTATAGAGATAGCGGCGTAGATATTTCCAAGTTTATACAGATAGTGGTGTAGATATTTCCATGTTTGTACAGATAGCTGTGTAGATATTTCCATGTTTATACAGATTGCGGTGTAGCTATTTCAATGTTTACCGAGATAGCATTGTAGATATTTCCAAGTTTATACAGATGGCTGTGTAGATATTTCCATGTGTATACAGATGGCATTGTAGATATTTCCATGTTTCTACAGATAGCGGTGTGGCTATTTCCATGTTTATACAGATAGCGTTGTAGATATTTCCACGTTTATTGAGATGACTGTGTAGATATTTCCATGTTTATACAGATGGCAGTGTAGATATTTCTATGTTTATTCAGATATTGGAGTGGATATTTCCATGTTTATACAGATGACTCTGTAGATATTTCCATGTTTATACAGATGGCCGTGTTGATATTTCCATGTTTATAGAGATAGCCATGCAGATATTTCCATGTTTATACAGATAGTGGTGTAGATATTTCCATGTTCATACAGATGACCGTGTAGGTATTTCCATTTTTATTCAGATGGCGGTGTAGATATTTCCATGTTCATAGAGATATCCATGTAGATATTTCCACGTTTATACAGATATTGTTGTTGATATTTCCATGTTTATGCAGATAGCGGTGTAAATATTTCCATGTTTATAAAGATAGTGGTGTAGATATTTCCATGCTTATACAGATAGCGGTGGAGATATTTCCATGTTTATACAGACAGCGATGTAGATGTTTCCATGTTTATATAGACTGCGGTGTAGATCTTTCCATGTTTATACAGATAGCTTTGTAGATATTTCCATGTTTACACAGATAGCGGTGTAGATATTTCCATGTTTACACAGATAGCGTTGTAGATATTTGCATGTTTGTACAGTTAGCAGGGTAGATATTTCCATGTTTATACAGGTAGCGGTGTAGATGTTTCCATGTTTATACGGATTGCGGTGTAGGTATTTCCATGTTTACAGAGATAGCGGTGTAGATATTTCCAAGTTTACACAGATGGCTGTGTAGATATTTCCATGTGTATACCGATGTAAGTGTAGATATTTCCATGTTTATACAGATGGAGGTGTAGATATTTCAATATTTATACAGATAGCGGTGTAGCTATTTCCACGATTATACAGATAGCGGTGTAGATATTTCCACGTTTATACAGATAGCGGTGTAGATATTTCTATGTTTGTAGATATAGCGGTGTAGATATTTCCATGTTTATACAGATAGCCGTGGGGATATTTCCATGTTTATACTGATAGCGGTGGAGATATTTCCATGTTTATACAGATGGCGGTGTAGATATTTCCAGGTTTATAGAGATAGTTGTGTAGATATTTCCATGTTCATACAGATAGCGGTTCAGATATTTCCATGTTTATACAGATTGCGGTGTAGCTATTTCCACGTTTATACAGATAGCGGTGTAGATATTTCCATGATTCTACAGATGGCTGTGTAGTTATGTCCAAGGGTATACAGATGGCTTTGTAGATATTTCCATGTGTATAGAGATTGGAGTGTAGATATTTCCATGTTTGTACAGATGGAGGTGTAGATATTTCCATGTTTACACAGATAGCGGAGTAGATATTTCCATGTTTAAAAAGATAGCATTTGAGATATTTCCATGTTTATACAGATGGAGGTGTAGATATTTCCATGCTTATAGAGATGGCTGTGTATGTACTTCCATGTTTATACAGATGGTTGTGTTGATATTTCCATGTTTATACAGATGGTAGTGTAGATTTTCCCATGTTTACAGACAGTGGTGTGGAAATTTCCATGTTTATACAGATGTCCGTGTAGTTATTTCCATATTTATACAGATGTCGGTGTAGATATTTCCATGTTTATAGAGATAGCCATGTAGATATTTCCATGTATACGCAGATAGCGATGTAGACATTTCCAGGTTTATAGAGATAGCCGTGTAGATATTTCCATATTTATACAGATAGAGGTGTAGATATTTCCATGTTTATACAGATAGCGGTGTAGATATTTCCATGTTTATACAGATAGCGGTGTAGATCTTTCCATGTTTATACATATCGTGGTGTACATATTTCCATGTTTATACAGATAGCGTTGTAGATATTTCCATGTTTATACAGATAGCGGTGTAGATATTTCCATGTTTATACAGATAGCGGTGTAGATCTTTCCATGTTTATACATATCGTGGTGTACATATTTCCATGTTTATACAGATAGCGTTGTAGATATTTCCATGTTTATACAGATAGCGGTGTACTTATTTCCATGTTTACAGAGATAGCTTTGTAGATATTTCCATGTTTATACAGATAGCGGAGTAGATATTTCCATGTTTATACAGGTAGCGGTGTAGATTTTCCATGTTTATACAGATCGTGGTGTAGATTTTTCCATGTTTATACAGATAGCGGAGTAGATATTTCCACGTTTATACAGATAGCGGTGTAGATATTTCCATGTTTACAAAGATAGTGTTGTAGATATTTCCATGTTTATATAGTTAGCGCTGTACTTATTTCCACGTTTATAAAGATAACGGTGTAGATATTTCCATGTTTATAGAGATAGCGGTGGAGCTATTTCCTTGTTTATACAGATAGCGATGTAGATATTTTCATGTTTATACAGATAGCGATGTAGGTATTTCCATGTTTATACAGATAGCGGTGTAGATATTTCCATGTTTACACAGATAGCGGTGTAGATATTTCCATGTTTAAACAGATAGCGGTGAAGATATTTCCATGTTTATACAGATGGCCGTGTGTATATTTCCAAGTTTATACAGATAGCAGTGTAGATATTTCCATGTTTATAAAGATAACGGTGTAGATATTTCCGTTTTCATAGAGATATCAGTGGAGATATTTCAATGTCTATACAGATAGCGATGTAGATATTTCCATGTTTATACAGATGGCGGTGTAGATATTTCCAAGTTTATACAGATAGCAGTGTAGATATTTCCATGTTTACAGATAAAGGTGAAGTTATTTCCGTGTCTATACAGAGAGCGATGTAGGTATTTCCATGTTTATAGAGATATCGTAAATATTTCCTTGTTTATACAGATGGCTGAGTAGATATTTCCATGTGTATGCAGATGGCAGTGTAGATATTTCCTTGGTTATACAGATGGAGCTGTAGATATTTCCATGTTTATACAGATGAATATGTAGATATTTCCATGTTTTTACAGATGGCGGTGTAGATATTTCCATGTTCATATAGAAAGCAGGGTAGATATTACCCTGTTTACACAGATATCGTTGTAGCTATCTCCATCTTTGCACAGATTGCGGTGTATTTATTTCCATCTGTACACAGATTGCGGTGTAGATATTTCCATCTTTACACAGATAGCGGTGCGGATATTTCCATGTTTACACAGATAGCGTTGTAGATATTTGCATGTTTATAAAGATAGCGGCGTAGATAATTCCATGTTTATACAGATAGCGGTGTAGATGTTTCCATGTTTAAACAGATAGACGTGTAGATATTTCCATGTTTATACAGATAGCGATGTAGATATTTCCATGCTTATAGAGATGACTGTGTAGATACTTCCATGTTTATACAGATGGTTGTGTAGACATTTCCATGTTTATACAGATGGCAGTGTAGTTATTTCCATGTTTATACAGATAGCGGTGTAGATATTTCCATGTTTATACAGATAGCTGTGTAGATATTTCCATGTTTATGCAGATAGCGGTGTAAATATTTCCATGTTTATAAAGATAGTGGTGTAGATATTTCCATGCTTATACAGATAGCGGTGGAGATATTTCCATGTTTATACAGACAGCGATGTAGATGTTTCCATGTTTATATAGACTGCGGTGTAGATCTTTCCATGTTTATACAGATAGCTTTGTAGATATTTCCATGTTTACACAGATAGCGGTGTAGATATTTCCATGTTTACACAGATAGCGTTGTAGATATTTGCATGTTTGTACAGTTAGCAGGGTAGATATTTCCATGTTTATACAGGTAGCGGTGTAGATGTTTCCATGTTTATACGGATTGCGGTGTAGGTATTTCCATGTTTACAGAGATAGCGGTGTAGATATTTCCAAGTTTACACAGATGGCTGTGTAGATATTTCCATGTGTATACAGATGTAAGTGTAGATATTTCCATGTTTATACAGATGGAGGTGTAGATATTTCAATATTTATACAGATAGCGGTGTAGCTATTTCCACGATTATACAGATAGCGGTGTAGATATTTCCACGTTTATACAGATAGCGGTGTAGATATTTCTATGTTTGTAGATATAGCGGTGTAGATATTTCCATGTTTATACAGATAGCCGTGGGGATATTTCCATGTTTATACTGATAGCGGTGGAGATATTTCCATGTTTATACAGATGGCGGTGTAGATATTTCCAGGTTTATAGAGATAGTTGTGTAGATATTTCCATGTTCATACAGATAGCGGTGCAGATATTTCCATGTTTATACAGATTGCGGTGTAGCTATTTCCACATTTATACAGATAGCGGTGTAGATATTTCCATGATTCTACAGATGGCTGTGTAGTTATGTCCAAGGGTATACAGATGGCTTTGTAGATATTTCCATGTGTATAGAGATTGGAGTGTAGATATTTCCATGTTTGTACAGATGGAGGTGTAGATATTTCCATGTTTACACAGATAGCGGAGTAGATATTTCCATGTTTAAAAAGATAGCATTTGAGATATTTCCATGTTTATACAGATGGAGGTGTAGATATTTCCATGCTTATAGAGATGGCTGTGTATGTACTTCCATGTTTATACAGATGGTTGTGTTGATATTTCCATGTTTATACAGATGGTAGTGTAGATTTTCCCATGTTTACAGACAGTGGTGTGGAAATTTCCATGTTTATACAGATGTCCGTGTAGTTATTTCCATATTTATACAGATGTCGGTGTAGATATTTCCATGTTTATAGAGATAGCCATGTAGATATTTCCATGTATACGCAGATAGCGATGTAGACATTTCCAGGTTTATAGAGATAGCCGTGTAGATATCTCCATATTTATACAGATAGAGGTGTAGATATTTCCATGTTTATACAGATAGCGGTGTAGATATTTCCATGTTTATACAGATAGCGGTGTAGATCTTTCCATGTTTATACATATCGTGGTGTACATATTTCCATGTTTATACAGATAGCGTTGTAGATATTTCCATGTTTATACAGATAGCGGTGTAGATATTTCCATGTTTATACAGATAGCGGTGTAGATCTTTCCATGTTTATACATATCGTGGTGTACATATTTCCATGTTTATACAGATAGCGTTGTAGATATTTCCATGTTTATACAGATAGCGGTGTACATATTTCCATGTTTACAGAGATAGCTTTGTAGATATTTCCATGTTTATACAGATAGCGGAGTAGATATTTCCATGTTTATACAGGTAGCGGTGTAGATTTTCCATGTTTATACAGATCGTGGTGTAGATTTTTCCATGTTTATACAGATAGCGGAGTAGATATTTCCACGTTTATACAGATAGCGGTGTAGATATTTCCATGTTTACACAGATAGTGTTGTAGATATTTCCATGTTTATATAGATAGCGCTGTACTTATTTCCACGTTTATAAAGATAACGGTGTAGATATTTCCATGTTTATAGAGATAGCGGTGGAGCTATTTCCTTGTTTATACAGATAGCGATGTAGATATATTCATGTTTATACAGATAGCGATGTAGGTATTTCCATGTTTATACAGATAGCGGTGTAGATATTTCCATGTTTACACAGATAGCGGTGTAGATATTTCCATGTTTAAACAGATAGCGGTGAAGATATTTCCATGTTTATACAGATGGCCGTGTGTATATTTCCAAGTTTATACAGATAGCAGTGTAGATATTTCCATGTTTATAAAGATAACGGTGTAGATATTTCCGTTTTCATAGAGATATCAGTGGAGATATTTCAATGTCTATACAGATAGCGATGTAGATATTTCCATGTTTATACAGATGGCGGTGTAGATATTTCCAAGTTTATACAGATAGCAGTGTAGATATTTCCATGTTTACGGATAAAGGTGAAGTTATTTCCGTGTCTATACAGAGAGCGATGTAGGTATTTCCATGTTTATAGAGATATCGTTGTAAATATTTCCTTGTTTATACAGATGGCTGAGTAGATATTTCCATGTGTATGCAGATGGCAGTGTAGATATTTCCTTGGTTATACAGATGGAGCTGTAGATATTTCCATGTTTATACAGATGAATGTGTAGATATTTCCATGTTTTTACAGATGGCGGTGTAGATATTTCCATGTTCATACAGATAGCAGGGTAGATATTACCCTGTTTACACAGATATCGTTGTAGCTATCTCCATCTTTGCACAGATTGCGGAGTATTTATTTCCATCTTTACACAGATTGCGGTGTAGATATTTCCATCTTTACACAGATAGCGGTGCAGATATTTCCATGTTTACACAGATAGCGTTGTAGATATTTGCATGTTTATAAAGATAGCGGCGTAGATAATTCCATGTTTATACAGATAGCGGTGTAGATGTTTCCATGTTTAAACAGATAGACGTGTAGATATTTCCATGTTTATACAGATAGCGATGTAGATATTTCCATGCTTATAGAGATGACTGTGTAGATACTTCCATGTTTATACAGACGGTTGTGTAGACATTTCCATGTTTATACAGATGGCAGTGTAGTTATTTCCATGTTTATACAGATAGCGGTGTAGATATTTCCATGTTTATACAGATAGCTGTGTAGATATTTCCATGTTTATGCAGATCGTGGTGTAGATATTTCCATGTTTATACTGATAGCGGTGCAGATTTTTCCATATTTATAAAGATAGCGGTATAGATATTTCCATGTTTACAGAGATAGCGGTGTGTGTATTTCCGTATTTGCGCAGATTATGGTGTAGATATTTCAATCATTACACAGATAGCGGTGCACATATTTCCATATTTACACAGATAGCTGTGTAGATATTTCCATGTTTACACAGATAGTGCTGTAGATATGTCCATGTTTATACAGATAGCGGTGGAGATATTTCCATGTTTGTACAGATAGCGGTGTAGATATTTCCAAGTTCTTAGACATAGCCATGTAGATATTTCCATGTTTATACAGATAGTGTTGTTGATATTTCCATGTTTATGCAGATAGCGGTGTAAATATTTCCATGTTTATAAAGATAGTGGAGTAGATATTTCCATGTTTGTACAGATAGCGGTGGAGATATCTCCATGTTTACACAGACAGCGATGTAGATATTTCCATGCCTATAGCGATGGCTGTGTAGGTACTTCCAAGTTTATACAGATGGTTGTGTAGATATTTCCATGTTTATACAGATGGTAGTGTAGATTTTCCCATGTTTACAGATAGTGGTGTGGAAATTTCCATGTTTATACAGATGTCCGTGTAGTTATTTCCATATTTATACAGATGGCGGTGTAGATATTTCCATGTTTATAGAGATAACCATGTAGATATTTCCATTATTACACAGATAGCGGTGTAGACATTTCCAGGTTTACAGAGATAGCGGTGTAGATATTTCCATATTTATACAGATAGAAGTGTACATATTTCCATGTTTATACAGATTTCCGTGTAGTTATTTCCATATTTATACAGATGGCGGTGTAGATATTTCCATGTTTATAGAGATAACCATGTAGATATTTCCATTATTACACAGATAGCGGTGTAGACATTTCCAGGTTTACAGAGATAGCGGTGAAGTTATTTCCATATTTATACAGATGGCGGTGTAGATATTTCCATGTTTATAGAGATAACCATGTAGATATTTCCATGTTTACACAGATAGCGGTGTAGACATTTCCAGGTTTATAGAGATAGCGGTGTAGATATTTCCATATTTGTACAGATAGAGGTGTACATATTTCCATGTTTATACAGATAGCGGTGTAGATATGTCCAAGTTTATACAGATAGCGGTGTAGGTCTTTCCATGTTTATACAGATCGTGGTGTACATATTTCCATATTTATACAGATAGCGGTGTACATATTTCCATGTTTATGCAGATAGTCGTGTGGAAATTTCCATGTTTATACAGATGTCCGTGCAGTTATTTCCACATTTAAACAGATGGCGGTGTAGATATTTCCATGTTTATAGAGATAGCCATGTAGATATTTCCATGTTTACACAGATAGCGGTGTAGATATTTCCAAGTTTACACAGATATCGGTGTAGATATTTCCATGTTTACACAGATAGCATTGTAGGTATTTCCATGTTTCTACAGATAGCGGTGTAGTTATTTCCTTGTTGATACAGATAACGGTGTAGATATTTCCAGGTTTATACAGATAGCGGTGGAGATATTTCCACGGTTATAAAGATAGCGATGTAGGTATTTCCACGTTTATACAGATAGTGTTGAAGATATTTCCACGTTTTACAGATAGCGGTGTAGATATTTCCATTTTATACAGATAGCGATGTAGATATTTCCATGTTTGTACAGATGGCGGTGTAGATAATTCCATGCTGATACAGATGGCGTTGTAGATATTTCCTTGTTTATACTGATAGCGGTGCAGATATTTCCATGTTTATACAGATAGCAGTGTAGATATTTCCATGTTTATACAGATTGCGGTGTAGGTATTTCAATGTTTATAGAGATAGGCTTGTAGATATTTCCATGTTTCTACAGATGGCTGTGTAGATATGTCCAAGGGTATACAGATGGCTGTGTAGATATTTCCATGTGTATACAGATGGGAGTGTAGATATTTCCATGTTTATACAGATGGAGGTGTAGATATTTCCATGTTTACACAGATAGCGGAGTAGATATTTCCATGTTTAAACAGATAGCGGTGGAGATATCTCCATGTTTATACAGATGGAGGTGTAGATATTTCCATGCCTATAGAGATGGGTGTGTGGGTACTTCCATGTTTATACAGATGGTTGTGTAGATATTTCCATGTTTATACAGATGGTAGTGTAGATTTTCCCATGTTTACAGATAGTGGTGTGGAAATTTCCATGTTTATACAGATGTCCGTGTAGTTATTTCCATATTTATACAGATGGCGGTGTAGATATTTCCGTGTTTATAGAGATAACCATGTAGATATTTCCATGTTTACACAGATAGCGGTGTAGACATTTCCAGGTTTATAGAGATAGCGGTGTAGATATTTCCATATTTATACAGATAGAGGTGTACATATTTCCATGTTTATACAGATAGCGGTGTAGATATTTCCATGTTTATACAGATAGCGGTGTAGATCTTTCCATGTTTATACAGATCGTGGTGTACATATTTCCATATTTATACAGATAGCGGTGTACATATTTCCATGTTTATGCAGATAGTGGTGTGGAAATTTCCATGTTTATACAGATGTCCGTGCAGTTATTTCCACATTTAAACAGATGGCGGTGTAGATATTTCCATGTTTATAGAGATAGCCATGTAGATATTTCCATGTTTACACAGATAGCGCTGTAGATATTTCCAAGTTTACACAGATATCGGTGTAGATATTTCCATGTTTACACAGATAGCATTGTAGGTATTTCCATGTTTCTACAGATAGCGGTGTAGATATTTCCTTGTTGATACAGATAACGGTGTAGATATTTCCAGGTTTATACAGATAGCGGTGGAGATATTTCCACGGTTATAAAGATAGCGATGTAGGTATTTCCACGTTTATACAGATAGTGTTGAAGATATTTCCACGTTTTACAGATAGCGGTGTAGATATTTCCATTTTATACAGATAGCGATGTAGATATTTCCATGTTTGTACAGATGGCGGTGTAGATAATTCCATGCTGATACAGATGGCGTTGTAGATACTTCCTTGTTTATACTGATAGCGGTGCAGATATTTCCATGTTTATACAGATAGCAGTGTAGATATTTCCATGTTTATACAGATTGCGGTGTAGGTATTTCAATGTTTATAGAGATAGGGTTGTAGATCTTTCCATGTTTCTACAGATGGCTGTGTAGATATGTCCAAGGGTATACAGATGGCTGTGTAGATATTTCCATGTGTATACAGATGGGAGTGTAGATATTTCCATGTTTATACAGATGGAGGTGTAGATATTTCCATGTTTACACAGATAGCGGAGTAGATATTTCCATGTTTAAACAGATAGCGGTGGAGATATCTCCATGTTTATACAGATGGCGGTGTAGATATTTCCATGTTTATACAGATAGTGGTGTAGATATATCCATGTTTATACAGATAGCGGTGTAGATAATTCCATGTTGATACAGATTGCGGTGTGCCTATTTCCATGTTTATACAGATAATGGTGTGGATATTTCCATGTATCTACAGATGGCTGTGTAGATATTTCCATGAGTATACAGATGGCAGTGTAGATATTTCCATGTTTATAAAGATGGTGGTGTAGGTATTTCCCTGTTTATACAGATGACTGTGTATATATTTCCATGTTTTTACAGATGGTGGACTAGATATTTCCATGTTTATACAGATAGCAGTGTAGATATTTCCATGTTTATAGAAATGACTGTGTAGATATTTCCAAGTTTATACAGAGGGCAGTGAAATTATTTCCATGTTTATACACATAGTGGTGTAGATATTTCCATGTTTATACAGATGACTGTTTAGGTATTTAAATTTTTATGCAGATGGCGGTGTAGATATTTCCATGTTTATAGAGATAGCGGTGTAGATATTTCCAAGTTTATACAGATAGTGGTGTAGATATTTCCATGTTTGTACAGATATCTGTGTAGATATTTCCATGTTTATGCAGATTGCGGTGTAGGTATCTCCATGTTTACAGAGATAGCGGTGTAGATATTTCCAAGTTTATACAGATGGCTGTGTAGATATTTCCATGTGTATACAGATGGCAGTGTAGATATTTCCATGTTTATACAGATTACTCTGTAGATATTTTCATATTTTTACAGAAGGTGGTGCAGATATTTCCATGTTTCTACAGTTAGCGGTGTGGATATTTCCATGTTTGTACAGATAGCGGTGTAGATATTTCCACGTTTATAGAGATGACTGTGTACATATTTCCATGTTTATACAGATGGCAGTGTAGATATTTCTATGTTTATTCAGATATTGTTCTAGATATTTCCATGTTTATACAGATGACTCTGTAGATATTTCCATGTTTATACAGTTAGCGGTATAGATATTTCCATGTTTATACAGATAGCGGGGGAGATATTTCCCTATTTATACAGATGGCGGTGTGGATATTTCCAAGTTTATACAGATTGCAGTGCAGATATTTCCATGTTTATACAGATAGCGGTGTAGATATTTCCATGTTTATGCACATTGCGGTTTAGGTTTTCCCATGTTTATAGAGATAGCGGTGTAGTTATTTCCAAGTTTATACAGATATCTGTGTATGTATTTCCAAGTGTATACAGATGGCAGCGTAGATATTTCCATGTTTATACAGATAGCGGTGTAGATATTTCCATGTTTATAGAGATAGCGGTGTAGATATTTCCATGTTTATACAGATAGCGGTGGGGATATTTCCATGTTTATAGATATAGCGGTGTAGATATTTCCATGTTTACAGATGGCGGTGTGGATATTTCCATGTTTATACAGATAGCGGTGTGGCTATTTCCATGTTTATACAGATAGCATTGTAGATATTTCCATGTTTATAGAGATGACTGTGTCGATATTTCCCTGTTTATACCGATGGCTCTGTAGATATATCCATGTGTATTCAGATGGCAGTGTAGATATTTCCACGTTTATACAGATGGAGTTGTAGATATTTCAATGTTTATACTGATAACTCTGTAGATATTTCCATGTTTTTGCAGATAGAAGTGTAGAGATTACCATGTTTACACCGATAGCGATGTAGATATTTCAATCTTTGCACAGATGGTGGTGTAGATATTTCCATCTTTACACAGATAGTGGTGTAGATATTTCCATCTTTGCACAGATTGCGGTGTAGATATTTCCATCTTTACACAGATAGCGGTGCAGATATTTCCATATTTACACATATAGCGGTGTAGATATTTCCATGTTTAAACAGATATCGTTGTATATATTTGCATGTTTATACAGATAGCGGTGTAGATATTTCCATGTTTATACAGATAGCGGTGTAGATATTTCCATGTTTATACAGATAGCGGTGTAGATATTTCCATATTTATACAGATAGCCGTGTAGATATTTCCATGTTTATATAGATATCGGTGTAGATATTTCCATGTTTATTCAGATGACCGTGTAGGTATTTCCATGTTTATTCAGATGGCGGTGTAGATATTTCCATGTTCATAGAGATAGCCACGTAGATATTTCCATATTTATACAGATATTGTTGTTGATATTTCCATGTTTATGCAGATAGCGGTGTAAATATTTCCATGCTTATAAAGATAGTGGTGTAGATATTTCCATGCTTATAAAGATAGCGGTGGAGATATTTCCATGTTTATACAGACAGCGATGTAGATATTTCCATGTTTATACAGACAGCGGTGTAGATCTTTCCATGTTTATACAGATAGCGTTGTAGATATTTCCATATTTACACAGATAGCGGTGTAGGTATTTCCATGTTTACACAGATAGCGTTGTAGATATTTGCATGTTTGTACAGATAGCAGTGTAGATATTTCCATGTTTATACAGATAGCGGTGTAGAAGTTTCCATGTTTATATAGATTGCGGTGTAGGTATTTCCATGTTTACAGAGATAGCGGTGTAGATATTTCCAAGTTTATACAGATGGCTGTGTAGATATTTGCATGTGTATACAGATGGAAATGTAGATATTTCCGTGTTTATACAAATGGAAGTGTAGATATTTCCATGTTTATAGAGATGGAGTTGTAGATATTTCCATGTTTACACAGATAGCGGTGTAGGTATGTCCACGATTATACAGATAGCGGTGTATATATTTCCACGTTTATACAGATAGCAGTGTAGATATTTCCATGTTTATACAGATAGCGGTGTAGATATTTCCATGTATATAGAGATAGCATTGTAGATATTTCCATGTTTATACAGATAGCGGTGGATATATTTCCATGTTTATACAGATAGCGGTGGAGATATTTCCATGTTTGTACAGATAGCGGTGTAGATATTTCCAAGTTCTTAGACATAGCCATGTAGATATTTCCATGTTTATACAGATAGTGTTGTTGATATTTCCATGTTTATGCAGATAGCGGTGTAAATATTTCCATGTTTATAAAGATAGTGGAGTAGATATTTCCATGTTTGTACAGATAGCGGTGGAGATATCTCCATGTTTACACAGACAGCGATGTAGATATTTCCATGCCTATAGCGATGGCTGTGTAGGTACTTCCAAGTTTATACAGATGGTTGTGTAGATATTTCCATGTTTATACAGATGGTAGTGTAGATTTTCCCATGTTTACAGATAGTGGTGTGGAAATTTCCATGTTTATACAGATGTCCGTGTAGTTATTTCCATATTTATACAGATGGCGGTGTAGATATTTCCATGTTTATAGAGATAACCATGTAGATATTTCCATTATTACACAGATAGCGGTGTAGACATTTCCAGGTTTACAGAGATAGCTGTGTAGATATTTCCATATTTATACAGATAGAAGTGTACATATTTCCATGTTTATACAGATTTCCGTGTAGTTATTTCCATATTTATACAGATGGCGGTGTAGATATTTCCATGTTTATAGAGATAACCATGTAGATATTTCCATTATTACACAGATAGCGGTGTAGACATTTCCAGGTTTACAGAGATAGCGGTGAAGTTATTTCCATATTTATACAGATGGCGGTGTAGATATTTCCATGTTTATAGAGATAACCATGTAGATATTTCCATGTTTACACAGATAGCGGTGTAGACATTTCCAGGTTTATAGAGATAGCGGTGTAGATATTTCCATATTTGTACAGATAGAGGTGTACATATTTCCATGTTTATACAGATAGCGGTGTAGATATGTCCAAGTTTATACAGATAGCGGTGTAGGTCTTTCCATGTTTATACAGATCGTGGTGTACATATTTCCATATTTATACAGATAGCGGTGTACATATTTCCATGTTTATGCAGATAGTGGTGTGGAAATTTCCATGTTTATACAGATGTCCGTGCAGTTATTTCCACATTTAAACAGATGGCGGTGTAGATATTTCCATGTTTATAGAGATAGCCATGTAGATATTTCCATGTTTACACAGATAGCGGTGTAGATATTTCCAAGTTTACACAGATATCGGTGTAGATATTTCCATGTTTACACAGATAGCATTGTAGGTATTTCCATGTTTCTACAGATAGCGGTGTAGTTATTTCCTTGTTGATACAGATAACGGTGTAGATATTTCCAGGTTTATACAGATAGCGGTGGAGATATTTCCACGGTTATAAAGATAGCGATGTAGGTATTTCCACGTTTATACAGATAGTGTTGAAGATATTTCCACGTTTTACAGATAGCGGTGTAGATATTTCCATTTTATACAGATAGCGATGTAGATATTTCCATGTTTGTACAGATGGCGGTGTAGATAATTCCATGCTGATACAGATGGCGTTGTAGATATTTCCTTGTTTATACTGATAGCGGTGCAGATATTTCCATGTTTATACAGATAGCAGTGTAGATATTTCCATGTTTATACAGACTGCGGTGTAGGTATTTCAATGTTTATAGAGATAGGGTTGTAGATATTTCCATGTTTCTACAGATGGCTGTGTAGATATGTCCAAGGGTATACAGATGGCTGTGTAGATATTTCCATGTGTATACAGATGGGAGTGTAGATATTTCCATGTTTATACAGATGGAGGTGTAGATATTTCCATGTTTACACAGATAGCGGAGTAGATATTTCCATGTTTAAACAGATAGCGGTGGAGATATCTCCATGTTTATACAGATGGAGGTGTAGATATTTCCATGCCTATAGAGATGGGTGTGTGGGTACTTCCATGTTTATACAGATGGTTGTGTAGATATTTCCATGTTTATACAGATGGTAGTGTAGATTTTCCCATGTTTACAGATAGTGGTGTGGAAATTTCCATGTTTATACAGATGTCCGTGTAGTTATTTCCATATTTATACAGATGGCGGTGTAGATATTTCCGTGTTTATAGAGATAACCATGTAGATATTTCCATGTTTACACAGATAGCGGTGTAGACATTTCCAGGTTTATAGAGATAGCGGTGTAGATATTTCCATATTTATACAGATAGAGGTGTACATATTTCCATGTTTATACAGATAGCGGTGTAGATATTTCCATGTTTATACAGATAGCGGTGTAGATCTTTCCATGTTTATACAGATCGTGGTGTACATATTTCCATATTTATACAGATAGCGGTGTACATATTTCCATGTTTATGCAGATAGTGGTGTGGAAATTTCCATGTTTATACAGATGTCCGTGCAGTTATTTCCACATTTAAACAGATGGCGGTGTAGATATTTCCATGTTTATAGAGATAGCCATGTAGATATTTCCATGTTTACACAGATAGCGCTGTAGATATTTCCAAGTTTACACAGATATCGGTGTAGATATTTCCATGTTTACACAGATAGCATTGTAGGTATTTCCATGTTTCTACAGATAGCGGTGTAGATATTTCCTTGTTGATACAGATAACGGTGTAGATATTTCCAGGTTTATACAGATAGCGGTGGAGATATTTCCACGGTTATAAAGATAGCGATGTAGGTATTTCCACGTTTATACAGATAGTGTTGAAGATATTTCCACGTTTTACAGATAGCGGTGTAGATATTTCCATTTTATACAGATAGCGATGTACATATTTCCATGTTTGTACAGATGGCGGTGTAGATAATTCCATGCTGATACAGATGGCGTTGTAGATACTTCCTTGTTTATACTGATAGCGGTGCAGATATTTCCATGTTTATACAGATAGCAGTGTAGATATTTCCATGTTTATACAGATTGCGGTGTAGGTATTTCAATGTTTATAGAGATAGGGTTGTAGATCTTTCCATGTTTCTACAGATGGCTGTGTAGATATGTCCAAGGGTATACAGATGGCTGTGTAGATATTTCCATGTGTATACAGATGGGAGTGTAGATATTTCCATGTTTATACAGATGGAGGTGTAGATATTTCCATGTTTACACAGATAGCGGAGTAGATATTTCCATGTTTAAACAGATAGCGGTGGAGATATCTCCATGTTTATACAGATGGCGGTGTAGATATTTCCATGTTTATACAGATAGTGGTGTAGATATATCCATGTTTATACAGATAGCGGTGTAGATAATTCCATGTTGATACAGATTGCGGTGTGCCTATTTCCATGTTTATACAGATAATGGTGTGGATATTTCCATGTATCTACAGATGGCTGTGTAGATATTTCCATGAGTATACAGATGGCAGTGTAGATATTTCCATGTTTATAAAGATGGTGGTGTAGGTATTTCCCTGTTTATACAGATGACTGTGTATATATTTCCATGTTTTTACAGATGGTGGACTAGATATTTCCATGTTTATACAGATAGCAGTGTAGATATTTCCATGTTTATAGAAATGACTGTGTAGATATTTCCAAGTTTATACAGAGGGCAGTGAAATTATTTCCATGTTTATACACATAGTGGTGTAGATATTTCCATGTTTATACAGATGACTGTTTAGGTATTTAAATTTTTATGCAGATGGCGGTGTAGATATTTCCATGTTTATAGAGATAGCGGTGTAGATATTTCCAAGTTTATACAGATAGTGGTGTAGATATTTCCATGTTTGTACAGATATCTGTGTAGATATTTCCATGTTTATGCAGATTGCGGTGTAGGTATCTCCATGTTTACAGAGATAGCGGTGTAGATATTTCCAAGTTTATACAGATGGCTGTGTAGATATTTCCATGTGTATACAGATGGCAGTGTAGATATTTCCATGTTTATACAGATTACTCTGTAGATATTTTCATATTTTTACAGAAGGTGGTGCAGATATTTCCATGTTTCTACAGTTAGCGGTGTGGATATTTCCATGTTTGTACAGATAGCGGTGTAGATATTTCCACGTTTATAGAGATGACTGTGTACATATTTCCATGTTTATACAGATGGCAGTGTAGATATTTCTATGTTTATTCAGATATTGTTCTAGATATTTCCATGTTTATACAGATGACTCTGTAGATATTTCCATGTTTATACAGTTAGCGGTATAGATATTTCCATGTTTATACAGATAGCGGGGGAGATATTTCCCTATTTATACAGATGGCGGTGTGGATATTTCCAAGTTTATACAGATTGCAGTGCAGATATTTCCATGTTTATACAGATAGCGGTGTAGATATTTCCATGTTTATGCACATTGCGGTTTAGGTTTTCCCATGTTTATAGAGATAGCGGTGTAGTTATTTCCAAGTTTATACAGATATCTGTGTATGTATTTCCAAGTGTATACAGATGGCAGCGTAGATATTTCCATGTTTATACAGATAGCGGTGTAGATATTTCCATGTTTATAGAGATAGCGGTGTAGATATTTCCATGTTTATACAGATAGCGGTGGGGATATTTCCATGTTTATAGATATAGCGGTGTAGATATTTCCATGTTTACAGATGGCGGTGTGGATATTTCCATGTTTATACAGATAGCGGTGTGGCTATTTCCATGTTTATACAGATAGCATTGTAGGTATTTCCATGTTTATAGAGATGACTGTGTGGATATTTCCCTGTTTATACCGATGGCTCTGTAGATATATCCATGTGTATTCAGATGGCAGTGTAGATATTTCCACGTTTATACAGATGGAGTTGTAGATATTTCAATGTTTATACTGATAACTCTGTAGATATTTCCATGTTTTTGCAGATAGAAGTGTAGAGATTACCATGTTTACACCGATAGCGATGTAGATATTTCAATCTTTGCACAGATGGTGGTGTAGATATTTCCATCTTTACACAGATAGTGGTGTAGATATTTCCATCTTTGCACAGATTGCGGTGTAGATATTTCCATCTTTACACAGATAGCGGTGCAGATATTTCCATATTTACACATATAGCGGTGTAGATATTTCCATGTTTAAACAGATATCGTTGTATATATTTGCATGTTTATACAGATAGCGGTGTAGATATTTCCATGTTTATACAGATAGCGGTGTAGATATTTCCATGTTTATACAGATAGCGGTGTAGATATTTCCATATTTATACAGATAGCCGTGTAGATATTTCCATGTTTATATAGATATCGGTGTAGATATTTCCATGTTTATTCAGATGACCGTGTAGGTATTTCCATGTTTATTCAGATGGCGGTGTAGATATTTCCATGTTCATAGAGATAGCCACGTAGATATTTCCATATTTATACAGATATTGTTGTTGATATTTCCATGTTTATGCAGATAGCGGTGTAAATATTTCCATGCTTATAAAGATAGTGGTGTAGATATTTCCATGCTTATAAAGATAGCGGTGGAGATATTTCCATGTTTATACAGACAGCGATGTAGATATTTCCATGTTTATACAGACAGCGGTGTAGATCTTTCCATGTTTATACAGATAGCGTTGTAGATATTTCCATATTTACACAGATAGCGGTGTAGGTATTTCCATGTTTACACAGATAGCGTTGTAGATATTTGCATGTTTGTACAGATAGCAGTGTAGATATTTCCATGTTTATACAGATAGCGGTGTAGAAGTTTCCATGTTTATATAGATTGCGGTGTAGGTATTTCCATGTTTACAGAGATAGCGGTGTAGATATTTCCAAGTTTATACAGATGGCTGTGTAGATATTTGCATGTGTATACAGATGGAAATGTAGATATTTCCGTGTTTATACAAATGGAAGTGTAGATATTTCCATGTTTATAGAGATGGAGTTGTAGATATTTCCATGTTTACACAGATAGCGGTGTAGGTATGTCCACGATTATACAGATAGCGGTGTATATATTTCCACGTTTATACAGATAGCAGTGTAGATATTTCCATGTTTATACAGATAGCGGTGTAGATATTTCCATGTATATAGAGATAGCATTGTAGATATTTCCATGTTTATACAGATAGCGGTGGATATATTTCCATGTTTATACAGATAGCGGTGGAGATATTTCCATGTTTGTACAGATAGCGGTGTAGATATTTCCAAGTTCTTAGACATAGCCATGTAGATATTTCCATGTTTATACAGATAGTGTTGTTGATATTTCCATGTTTATGCAGATAGCGGTGTAAATATTTCCATGTTTATAAAGATAGTGGAGTAGATATTTCCATGTTTGTACAGATAGCGGTGGAGATATCTCCATGTTTACACAGACAGCGATGTAGATATTTCCATGCCTATAGCGATGGCTGTGTAGGTACTTCCAAGTTTATACAGATGGTTGTGTAGATATTTCCATGTTTATACAGATGGTAGTGTAGATTTTCCCATGTTTACAGATAGTGGTGTGGAAATTTCCATGTTTATACAGATGTCCGTGTAGTTATTTCCATATTTATACAGATGGCGGTGTAGATATTTCCATGTTTATAGAGATAACCATGTAGATATTTCCATTATTACACAGATAGCGGTGTAGACATTTCCAGGTTTACAGAGATAGCTGTGTAGATATTTCCATATTTATACAGATAGAAGTGTACATATTTCCATGTTTATACAGATTTCCGTGTAGTTATTTCCATATTTATACAGATGGCGGTGTAGATATTTCCATGTTTATAGAGATAACCATGTAGATATTTCCATTATTACACAGATAGCGGTGTAGACATTTCCAGGTTTACAGAGATAGCGGTGAAGTTATTTCCATATTTATACAGATGGCGGTGTAGATATTTCCATGTTTATAGAGATAACCATGTAGATATTTCCATGTTTACACAGATAGCGGTGTAGACATTTCCAGGTTTATAGAGATAGCGGTGTAGATATTTCCATATTTGTACAGATAGAGGTGTACATATTTCCATGTTTATACAGATAGCGGTGTAGATATGTCCAAGTTTATACAGATAGCGGTGTAGGTCTTTCCATGTTTATACAGATCGTGGTGTACATATTTCCATATTTATACAGATAGCGGTGTACATATTTCCATGTTTATGCAGATAGTGGTGTGGAAATTTCCATGTTTATACAGATGTCCGTGCAGTTATTTCCACATTTAAACAGATGGCGGTGTAGATATTTCCATGTTTATAGAGATAGCCATGTAGATATTTCCATGTTTACACAGATAGCGGTGTAGATATTTCCAAGTTTACACAGATATCGGTGTAGATATTTCCATGTTTACACAGATAGCATTGTAGGTATTTCCATGTTTCTACAGATAGCGGTGTAGTTATTTCCTTGTTGATACAGATAACGGTGTAGATATTTCCAGGTTTATACAGATAGCGGTGGAGATATTTCCACGGTTATAAAGATAGCGATGTAGGTATTTCCACGTTTATACAGATAGTGTTGAAGATATTTCCACGTTTTACAGATAGCGGTGTAGATATTTCCATTTTATACAGATAGCGATGTAGATATTTCCATGTTTGTACAGATGGCGGTGTAGATAATTCCATGCTGATACAGATGGCGTTGTAGATATTTCCTTGTTTATACTGATAGCGGTGCAGATATTTCCATGTTTATACAGATAGCAGTGTAGATATTTCCATGTTTATACAGACTGCGGTGTAGGTATTTCAATGTTTATAGAGATAGGGTTGTAGATATTTCCATGTTTCTACAGATGGCTGTGTAGATATGTCCAAGGGTATACAGATGGCTGTGTAGATATTTCCATGTGTATACAGATGGGAGTGTAGATATTTCCATGTTTATACAGATGGAGGTGTAGATATTTCCATGTTTACACAGATAGCGGAGTAGATATTTCCATGTTTAAACAGATAGCGGTGGAGATATCTCCATGTTTATACAGATGGAGGTGTAGATATTTCCATGCCTATAGAGATGGGTGTGTGGGTACTTCCATGTTTATACAGATGGTTGTGTAGATATTTCCATGTTTATACAGATGGTAGTGTAGATTTTCCCATGTTTACAGATAGTGGTGTGGAAATTTCCATGTTTATACAGATGTCCGTGTAGTTATTTCCATATTTATACAGATGGCGGTGTAGATATTTCCGTGTTTATAGAGATAACCATGTAGATATTTCCATGTTTACACAGATAGCGGTGTAGACATTTCCAGGTTTATAGAGATAGCGGTGTAGATATTTCCATATTTATACAGATAGAGGTGTACATATTTCCATGTTTATACAGATAGCGGTGTAGATATTTCCATGTTTATACAGATAGCGGTGTAGATCTTTCCATGTTTATACAGATCGTGGTGTACATATTTCCATATTTATACAGATAGCGGTGTACATATTTCCATGTTTATGCAGATAGTGGTGTGGAAATTTCCATGTTTATACAGATGTCCGTGCAGTTATTTCCACATTTAAACAGATGGCGGTGTAGATATTTCCATGTTTATAGAGATAGCCATGTAGATATTTCCATGTTTACACAGATAGCGCTGTAGATATTTCCAAGTTTACACAGATATCGGTGTAGATATTTCCATGTTTACACAGATAGCATTGTAGGTATTTCCATGTTTCTACAGATAGCGGTGTAGATATTTCCTTGTTGATACAGATAACGGTGTAGATATTTCCAGGTTTATACAGATAGCGGTGGAGATATTTCCACGGTTATAAAGATAGCGATGTAGGTATTTCCACGTTTATACAGATAGTGTTGAAGATATTTCCACGTTTTACAGATAGCGGTGTAGATATTTCCATTTTATACAGATAGCGATGTAGATATTTCCATGTTTGTACAGATGGCGGTGTAGATAATTCCATGCTGATACAGATGGCGTTGTAGATATTTCCTTGTTTATACTGATAGCGGTGCAGATATTTCCATGTTTATACAGATAGCAGTGTAGATATTTCCATGTTTATACAGATTGCGGTGTAGGTATTTCAATGTTTATAGAGATAGGGTTGTAGATCTTTCCATGTTTCTACAGATGGCTGTGTAGATATGTCCAAGGGTATACAGATGGCTGTGTAGATATTTCCATGTGTATACAGATGGGAGTGTAGATATTTCCATGTTTATACAGATGGAGGTGTAGATATTTCCATGTTTACACAGATAGCGGAGTAGATATTTCCATGTTTAAACAGATAGCGGTGGAGATATCTCCATGTTTATACAGATGGAGGTGTAGATATTTCCATGCCTATAGAGATGGGTGTGTGGGTACTTCCATGTTTATACAGATGGTTGTGTAGATATTTCCATGTTTATACAGATGGTAGTGTAGATTTTCCCATGTTTACAGATAGTGGTGTGGAAATTTCCATGTTTATACAGATGTCCGTGTAGTTATTTCCATATTTATACAGATGGCGGTGTAGATATTTCCATGTTTATAGAGATAACCATGTAGATATTTCCATGTTTACACAGATAGCGGTGTAGACATTTCCAGGTTTATAGAGATAGCGGTGTAGATATTTCCATATTTATACAGATAGAGGTGTACATATTTCCATGTTTATACAGATAGCGGTGTAGATATTTCCATGTTTATACAGATAGCGGTGTAGATCTTTCCATGTTTATACAGATCGTGGTGTACATGTTTCCATATTTATACAGATATCAATGTACATATTTCCATGTTTATGCAGATAGTGGTGTGGAAATTTCCATATTTATACAGATGTCCGTGTAGTTTTTTCCACATTTAAACATAAGGCGGTGTAGATATTTCCATGTTTATAGAGATAGCCATGTAGATATTTCCATGTTTACACAGATAGCGGTGTAGATATTTCCAAGTTTTCACAGATATCGGTGTAGATATTTCCATGTTTACACAGATAGCATTGTAGGTATTTCCATGTTTCTACAGATAGCGGTGTAGATATTTCCTTGTTGATACAGATAACGGTGTAGATATTTCCAGGTTTATACAGATAGCGGAGGAGATATTTCCAAGGTTATAAAGATAGCGATGTAGGTATTTCCACGTTTATACAGATAGCGTTGAAGATATTTCCACGTTTTACAGATAGCGGTGTAGATATTTCCATCTTTATACAGATAGCGGTGTAGATATTTCCATGTTTGTACAGATGGCGGTGTAGATACTTCCATGTTGATACAGATCGCGTTGTAGATATTTCCTTGTTTATACAGATATCGGTGTAGATATTTCCATGTTTTTAGAGATTACGGTGTAGATATTTCCATGTTTATACAGATAGCGGTGTAGATATTTCCTTGTTTATAGAGATAGCGGTGGAAATATTTCCATGTTTATACAGATAGCGGTGTAGATATTGCCATGTTTATACAGATGGTAGTGTAGATTTTCCCATGTTTACAGATAGTGGTGTGGAAATTTCCATGTTTATACACATGTCCGTGTAGTTATTTCCATATTTATACACATGGCGGTGTAGATATTTCCATGTTTATAGAGATAACCATGTAGATATTTCCATGTTTACACAGATAGCGGTGTAGACATTTCCAGGTTTATAGAGATAGCGGTGTAGATATTTCCATATTTATACAGATAGAGGTGTACATATTTCCATGTTTATACAGATAGCGGTGTAGATATTTCCATGTTTATACAGATAGCGGTGTAGATCTTTCCATGTTTATACAGATCGTGGTGTACATGTTTCCATATTTATACACATATCAATGTACATATTTCCATGTTTATGCAGATAGTGGTGTGGAAATTTCCATATTTATACAGATGTCCGTGTAGTTATTTCCACATTTAAACATATGGCGGTGTAGATATTTCCATGTTTATAGAGATAGCCATGTAGATATTTCCATGTTTACACAGATAGCGGTGTAGATATTTCCAAGTTTTCACAGATATCGGTGTAGATATTTCCATGTTTACACAGATAGCATTGTAGGTATTTCCATGTTTCTACAGATAGCGGTGTAGATATTTCCTTGTTGATACAGATAACGGTGTAGATATTTCCAGGTTTATACAGATAGCGGTGGAGATATTTCCACGGTTATAAAGATAGCGATGTAGGTATTTCCACGTTTATACAGATAGCGTTGAAGATATTTCCACGTTTTACAGATAGCGGTGTAGATATTTCCATCTTTATACAGATAGCGGTGTAGATATTTCCATGTTTGTACAGATGGCGGTGTAGATACTTCCATGTTGATACAGATGGCGTTGTAGATATTTCCTTGTTTATACAGATATCGGTGTAGATATTTCCATGTTTATAGAGATTACGGTGTAGATATTTCCATGTTTATACAGATAGCGGTGTAGATATTTCCTTGTTTATAGAGATAGCGGTGTAAATATTTCCATGTTTATACAGATAGCGGTGTAGATATTGCCATGTTTATACAGATGGCGGTGTAGATATTTCCTTGTTTATACAGATAGCGGTGTAGATATTTCCATGTTTATACTGATAGCTGTGTAGATATTTCCATGTTTACAGAGATAGCGGTGTTGATATTTCTATGTTTATAAAGATAGCCGTGTAGATATTGCCATGTTTATACAGAAGTCGGTGTAGATATTTCCTTGTTTATACAGATAGCAGTGTAGATATTTCCATGTATATACAGATAGCGGTGTAGATATTTCCATGTTTACAGAGATAGCAGTGCAGATATTTCCATCTGTACACAGATAGCTCTGTAGATATTTCCAAATTTACACAGATAGCTGTGTAGACATTTCCATGTTTACACAGATAGAGGTGTACATATTTTCATCTTTATGCACATATCGGTGTAGATATTTCCATGTTTATACAGATAGCAGTGTAGGTATTCCCATGTTTATACAAATTACGGTGGAGACATTTGCATGTTTATACAGATGGCGGTGTAGATATTTCCATGTTTATAGAGATAGCGGTGTAGATATTTCCAAGTTTATACAGATGCAGTGAATGTGTTTCCATGTTTATACACATAGTGGTGTAGATATTTCCATGTTTATACAGATGGTGGTGTAGGTTTTTCCATGTTTATACAGATGGCGGTGTAGATATTTCCGTGTTTATACAGGTGGCAGTGTAGATATTTCCATGTTTATAGGGATAGAGCTGTAGGAATTTCCATGTTTACAGAGATACCGGTGTAGATATTTCCATATTTGTGCAGATGGCAGTGTAGATATTGCCATCTTTACATAGATAGCACTGTAGATATTTTCAAGTTTAGACAGATAGCGGTGTAAATATTTCCATGTTTACACAGATAGCATTGTAGGTATTTCCATGTTTCCACAGATAGCGGTGTAGATATTTCCTTGTTGATACAGATAACGGTGTAGATATTTCCAGGTTTATACAGATAGCGGTTTAGATATATCCACGATTATAAAGATAGCGATGCAGATATTTCCACGTTTATACAGATAGCGTTGAAGGTATTTCCACGTTTATACAGATTGCAGTGTAGATATTTCCACGTTTTACAGATAGCGGTGTAGATATTTCCATCTTTATACAGATAGCAGTGTAGATATTTCCATGTTTATACAGATAGCGGTGTAGATATTTCCATATTTATAGAGATAGCGGTGTAGATATTTCCATGTTTATACAAATGGCGTTGTAGTTATTTCCATGTTTATACAGATGGTGGTGTAGATATTTCCATTTTTATATAGATAGCGGAGTAGATATTTCCATGTTTATGCATATAGCAGTGTAGATATTTCCATGTTTACACAGATAGCGATGTAGATATTTCCAAGTTTACACACATAGCTGTGTAGATATTTCCATGTTTACACAGATAGCGTTGTAGATATTTGCATGTTTTTACAGATAGTGGTGTAGATATTTCCATGTTTATACAGATAGCGGTATACATATTTCCATGTTTATACAGATGGCAGTGTAGATATTTCCATCTTTATACAGATGGCAGTGTAGATATTTTCATGTTTATATAGATAGCGGTGTAGCTATTTCCATGATTATACAGATAGCGGTGTAGCTATTTCCATGTTTATACAGGTAGCGGTGTAGTTATTTCCATACTTATACAGATATTGGTGTAGATATTTCCATGTTTATACAGTTGGCGATGTAGATATTTCCATGTTTATACAGATGGCAGTGTAGATATTTCCATGTTTATACTGATAACGGTGTAGGTATTGCCATGTTTATACAGATAGCGGTGTAGATATTTCCATATTTTAGAGAGATAGCGTTGTAGATATTTCAATCTTTGCACAGATTGCGATGTAGATATTTCCATGTTTATACAGATAGCTGTGTAGAAATTTCCATGTGTATACAAATGGCAGTGTAGATATTTACATGTTTATAAAGATGGTGGTGTAAATATTTCTATATTTTTACAGATGACTGTGTAGATATTTGCATGTTTTTACAGATGGCGGTGTAGATATTTCCATGTTTATAGAGATAGCAGTGTAGATATTTCCATGTTTATACAGACAGCGGTGTAGATATTACCATGTTTATAAGAGATAGTGGTGTAGATATTTCCATATTTATACAGATAGCGGTGTAGATATTTCCATGTTTATACAGATGGCGGTGTAGGTATTTCCATGTTTATACAGA
This sequence comes from Pan troglodytes, assembly GCF_028858775.2. Classification (NCBI taxonomy): domain Eukaryota; kingdom Metazoa; phylum Chordata; class Mammalia; order Primates; family Hominidae; genus Pan; species Pan troglodytes. Next base: position 255,269 of record NC_072416.2, on the reverse strand, counting down.
GGGCGGTGTACATATTTCCGTGTTTATACAGGTGGCAGTGTAGATATTTCCATGTTTATAGGGATAGCGGTGTAGGTATTTCCATGTTTACAGAGATACCGGTGTAGATATTTCCATATTTGCACAGATTGCAGTGTAGATATTGCCATCTATACACAGATAGCGGTGTAGATATTTCCAAGTTTAGACAGATAGCGGTGTAAATATTTCCATGTTTACACAGACAGCATTGTAGATATTTCCATGTTTCTACAGATAGCGGTGTAGATATTTCCTTGTTGATGCAGATAACGGTGTAGATATTCCCATGTTTATACAGATAGCGGTGTAGATATTTCCATATTTACAGAGATAGCGTTGTAGATATTTCAATCTTTGCACAGATTGCGGTGTAGATATTTCCATGTTTATAGAGATAGCTGTGTTGATATTTCCATGTGTATACAGATGGCAGTGTAGATATTTCCAAGTTTATAGAGATGGTGGTGTAGATATTTCCATGTTTATAGAGACAGACGTCTAGGTATTTCCATATTTATACTGATAGCGGTGTAGATATATCCATGTTTATACAGATGGAGGTGTAGATATTTCCATGTTTATATACATGGCCGTGTATTTCCATGTTTATACAAATAGCAGTGTAGATATTTCCATCTTGCACAGATTGCGTTGTAGATATTTCCATCTTTACACAGATAGCGATGTAGTTATTTCCAAGTTTACACAGATAGCTTTGTAGATATTTCCATGTTAACGCAGATAGCGTTGTAGATATTTCCATGTTTATACAATTAGCGGTGGAGATATTTCCTTGTTTACACATATAGCGTTGTAGATACTTCCATGTTCATGCAGATAGCGGTGTAGATATTTTCATGTTTATAGAGATGGCAGAGTAGATATTTCTATGTTTATAGAGATAGCGGTCCAGACATTTCCATGTGTATAGACATGGCGGTGTAGGTATTTCCATGATTATAGAGATGGTGGTGTAGATATTTCCAAGTTTATACAGATATTGGTGTAGATATTTCCATGTTTATACAGATAGCGGTGTTGGTATTTCCACGTTTGTACAGACAGCGGTGTAGATATTTCCATATTTATACACCTCAAGGTGTAGATATTTCCATCTTTATACAGATGGCAATGTAGATATTTCCATGTTTATACTGATAGCAGTGTAGATATTTCCATGTTTACAGAGATAGCGGTGCCCATATTTCCATCCTTGCGCAGGTTGCGGTGTAGAGATTTCCATCTTTACACTGATAGCGGTGTAGATATTTCCATATTTACAGAGATAGCTGTGTAGATATTTCCATGTTTACACAGACAGCATTGTAGATATTTCCATGTTTATAGAGATAGCGGTGTAGATTTTTCCATGTTTATGCAGATGGCGGTGTAGAAATTTCCAAGTTTACAGATATGGCGGTGTAGATATTTCCATGTTTATACTGACAGCGCTGTTGGTACTTCCAAGTTTTTACAGACAGTGTTATAGATATTTCCATATTTATACAGCTCGCGGTGTAGATATTTCTAACTTTATACTGATGGCAGTGTAGATAATTCCATGTTTATACAGATAGCGGTGTAGATATTTCCATGTTTACAGAGATAGCGGTGTAGATATTTCCATTTTTGTACAGATTGCGGTGTAGATATTTCCATCTTTACACAGATAGCAGTTTAGATATTTCCATGTTTACAGAGATAGCTGTGTAGATATTTCCATGTTTACACAGACAGCGTTGTAGATATTTACATGTTTGTAAAGATTGCGGTATAGATATTTCCATGTTTGTACAGATAGAGTTGGAGATATTTCCATGTTTATACAAAAAGCGATGTAAATATTTCCACGATTATAAAGATAGCGGTGAAGATATTTCCATGTTTATACAGATAGCGGTGTAGATATATCCATGCTTATACAGATAGCGGTGCAGGTATTTCCATGTTTATAGAGATAGCGGTGTAGATATTTCCATGTTTATACAGATAGCGGTGAAGATATTTCCATGTTTATACAGATGGCAGTGTAGATATTTCCATATTTATACAGAAAGCGGTGTAGATATTTCCACCTTTACACAGATAGCGTTGAAGCTATTTCAAAGTTTACTCAGATAACTGTGTAGATATTTGCATGTTTACACAGATAGCGTTGTAGATATATCCTTGTTTATACAGATAGCTTCGTAGATATTTCCATGTTTATACTGATAGCGGTGTAGATATTTCCATGTTTATACAGATGGCATTGTAGATATTTCCAAGTTCATACAGATTGCGGTGTAGATATTCCACTGTTTATACAGAAAGCGGTGTAGATATTTCCATGTTTATACAGAAAGCGGTGTAGATATTTCCATGTTTATACAGATAGCAGTGTAGATATTTCCATGTTTGTAGAGATGGCTGTGTAGATATTTCCTTGTTTAAACACATAGCGGTGTAGATATTTCCATATTTATACAGATGGCGTGATAGTTCCATGTTTATGGAGATGGCGGTGTAGATATTTTCATGTTTATAGAGGTGGCGGTGTAGATATTTCCATGTTTACACAGATAGCGGTGTAGGTATTTCCATGTTTATACATATAGCGGAGTAGATATTTCCACGTTTATTAAGATGACTGTGTAGATATTTCCATGTTTATACCGATGGATGTGTAGATATTTCCATGCTTACAGAGATGGCTGTGTAGGTACTTCCATGTTTATACAGATGGTTGTGTAGATATATCCATGTTTATACATATGGTAGTGTAGATTTTCCCATGTTTACAGATAGTGTTGTGGAAATTTCCATGTTTATACAGATGTCCGTGTAGTTATTTCCATATTTATACAGATGGCGGTGTAGATATTTCCATGTTTATAGAGATAGCCCTGTAGATACTTCCATGTTTACACAGATAGTGGTGTAGACATTTCCAGGTTTATAGAGATAGCGGTGTAGATATTTCCATTTTTATACAGATAGAATGGCGGATATTTCCATGTTTATACAGATAGCGGTGTAGATATTTCCATGTTTAAACAGATAGCGGTGTAGTTCTTTCCATGTTTATACAGATCGTGGTGTACATATTTCCATGTTTATAGAGATAGCGGTGTAGATATTTCCATGTTTACAGATGGCGGTGTGGATATTTCCAAGTTTATACAGATAGTGGTGTGGCTATTTCCATGTTTATACAGATAGCAGTGTAGATATTTCCATTTTTATAGAGATGACTGTGTGGATATTTCCATGTTTATACAGATGGCTGTGTAGATATGTCCATGTGTATGCAGATGGCAGTGTAGATATTTCCACGTTTATACAGATGGAGGTGTAGATATTTCCATGTTTATACAGATGACTCTGTATATATTTCCATTTTTTACAGATAGCAGTGTAGGGATTACCATGTTTACACAAATAGAGGTGTAGATATTTCAATCTATCTTTACACAGATAGTGGTTTAGATATTTCCCTCTTTACACAGATAGTGGTGTAGATATTTCCATCTTTGCACAGATTGCTGTGTAGATATTTCCATCTTTACACAGATAGCGGTGCAGATATTTCCATGTTTATACAGATAGCGGTGTAGATATTTCCATGTTTTTACCGATTGCTTTGTAGCTATTTCCATGTTTATACAGATAGCGGTGTAGATATTTCCATGTTTGTACAGATGGCTTTGTAGATATTTCCATGGGTATAAAGATAGCTGTGTAGATATTTCCATGTGTATACAGTTGGGAGTGTAGATATTTCCATGTTTATACAGATGGAGGTGTAGATATTTTCATGTTTACACAGATAGCGGAGTAGATATTTCCATGTTTAAACAGATAGCGGTGGAGATATTTCCTTGTTTATACAGATGGCGGTCTAGATATTTCCATGTTTATACAGATAGTGGTGTAGACATATCCATGTTTATACAGATAGCGGTGTAGATATTTCCATGTTGATACAGATTGCGGTGTAGCTATTTCCATGTTTATAGAGATAGCGGTGTAGATATTTCCATTTATCTACAGATGGCTGAGTAGATATTTCCATGAGTTTACAGATGGCAGTGTAGATATTTCCATGTTTATAAACATGGTGGTGTAGATATTTCCCAGTTTATAGAGATGACTGTGTATATATTTCCATGTTTTTACAGATGGCGGTCTAGATATTTCCATGTTTATACAGATAGCAGTGTAGATATTTCCATGTTTATAGAAATGGCTGTGTAGATATTTCCAAGTTTATACAGACGGCAGTGAAGATATTTCCATGTTTATACACATAGTGGTGTAGATATTTCCATGTTTATACAGATGACTGTTTAGATATTTCCATTTTTATGCAGATGGCGGTGTAGATATTTCCATGTTTATAGAGATAGCCGTGTAGATATTTACAAGTTTATACAGATAGTGGTGTAGATATTTCCATGTTTGTACAGATAGCTGTGTAGATATTTACATGTTTATACAGATTGCAGTGTAGGTATTTCCATGTCTACAGACATAGCGGTGTAGATATTTCCAAGTTTATACAGATGGCTGTGTAGATATTTCCATGTGTATACAGATGGCAGTGTAGATATTTCCATGTTTATACAGATGGAGGTGTAGATATTTCCTTGTTTATACAGATTACTCTGTAGGTGTTTTCATATTTTTAGAGTTGGCTTTGTAGATATTTCCATGTTTCTACAGATAGCGGTGTGGCTATTTCCGTGTTTATACAGATAGCGGTGTAGATATTTCCACATTTATTGAGACGACTGTGTAGATATTTCCATGTTTATACAGATGGCCGTGTAGATATTTCCATGTTTATAGAGATAGCCATGTAGATATTTCCATGTTTATACAGATATTGTTGTTGATATTTCCATGTTTATGCAGATAGCAGTGTAAATATTTCCATGTTTATAAAGATAGTGGTGTAGATATTTCCATGCTTATACAGATGGTGGTGGAGATATTTCCATGTTTATACAGACAGCGATGTAGATATTTCATGTTTATATAGACTGCGGTGTAGATCTTTCCATGTTTATACAGATAGTTTTGTAGATATTTCCATGTTTACACAGATAGCATTGTAGATATTTTCATGTTTGTACAGATAGCAGTGTAGATATTTCCATGTTTATACATGTAGCGGTGTAGATGTTTCCATGTTTATACGGATTGCGGTGTAGGTATTTCCATGTTTACAGAGATAGCGGTGTAGATATTTCCAAGTTTATACAGATGGCTGTGTAGATATTTCCATGTGTATACAGATGGAAGTGTAGATATTTCCATGTTTATACAGATGGAGGTGTAGATATTCCCATGTTTATACAGATAGCGGTGTAGATATTTCCACGATTATACAGATAGCGGTGTAGATAATTCCACGTTTATACAGATCGCGGTGTAGATATTTCCAAGTTTACACAGATAGCGTTTCAGATATTTTCATGTTTATAAAGATAGCTGTGTAAATATTTCCATGTTTATACAGATGGCGGTGTAGATATTTCCATGTTTATACCGATAGCAGTGTAGATATTTCCATGTTTATAGAGAGCGGTGTAGATATTTCCATGTGTATACAGATGGCAGTGCAGATATTTCCATGTTTATAAAGATGGTGTTGTCGATATTTTCATGTTTATACAGATGACTGTGTAGATATTAGCATGTTTATACATATGGCGGTGTAGATATCTCCATGTTTATACAGATGGCGGAGTAGGTGTTTCCAAGTTTATAGAACGGCGGTGTAGACATTTCCATGTTTATAGAGATAGCGGTGTGGATATTTCCATGTTCATAGAGATTGCGGTGTAGGTATTTCCATGTTTATAGAGATAACGGTGTAGATATTTCCATGTTTCTACAGATGCCTGTGTAGGTATTTCCCTGAGTATACAGATGGCAATGTAGATATTCCAATGTTTATACAGATGGAGGTGTAGATATTTCCATGTTGATACAGATGACTCTGTAGATAATTCCATGTTTTTACAGATGGCGGTGAGGATATTTCCATGTTTATACAGATACCGGTGAAGATATTGCCATGTTTATACAGATTGTGGTGTAGATATTTCCATGTTTATAAAGATAGCGTTGTAGATATTTCCATGTTTATACAGATAGCTGTGTAAATATTTACATGTTTACAGTGATAGCGGTGTAGATATTTCCATATTTGCACTGATTGCGGTGTAGATATATCCATCTTTACACAGATAGCAGTGTACATATTTCCAGCTTCACACAGATAGCTGTTTACATATTTCCACATTTACACACACAGTGTTGTAGATATTTCCATGTTTATAAAAATAGCGGTGTAGATATTTCCATGTTTATACAAATGGTGGTGGAGATATTTCCATGTTAGTACAGACAGCGATATAGATATTTCCAAGTTTATACAGATAGCAGTGTATCTGTTACGATGTTTACACCGATTGCGGTGTAGATATTTCCAACTTTACACAGATAGAGGTGTAGATAATCCATCTTTGCACAGATTGTGGTGTAGTTATTTCCAACTTTACACAGATAGTGGTGCAGATATTTCCATGTTTACACAGATATCGGTGTAGATATTTCCATTTTTACCCAGATAGCGTTGTAGATATTTCCATGTTTATATAGATAGCGGTGTAGATATTTCCATGTTTATACAGATAGCGGTGTAGATGTTTCCATGTTTAAACAGATAGCTGTGTAGATATTTCCATGTTTATACAGACATCGGTGTAGATATTTCCATGTTTATACAGAGGGCGTTGGAGATATTTCCATGTTTATACGGATAGCGGTGTAGATATTTCCATGTTTATACAGATAGCGGTGTAGATATTTCCAAGTTTATACAGATAGCGGTGTAGATTTTTCCATGTTAATACAGATAGTGGTGGAGCTATTTCCATGTTTATACAAATAGCAGAGTAGATATTTCCATGTTTATAAAGATGGCTGTGTAGATATTTCTTGTTTATACAGATGGCAGTGTAGATATTTCCTTGTTTATACAGATAGTAGTGTAGATATTTCCATGCTTATACAGATGACTGTATAGTTGTTTCCATGTTTATACAGATGGCGATGTAGATATTTCCATGTTTATACTGATAGCGATGTAGATATTTCCATGTTTATACACATTGCGGTGTAGATATTTTTATGTTTATACAGATAGCGATGTAGATATTTCCATGTTTATACAGATAGCTGTGTAGTTATTTCCATACTTATACAGATAGTGGTGTAGATATTTCCATGTTTATAGAAATGGCAGTGTAGATATGTCCATGTTTGTAGAGATGGCTGTGTAGATATCTCCATGTTTATGCAGATGGCAGTGTAGATATTTCCTAGTTTATACAGATAGTGGTGTAGATATTTCCATGTTTATACAGATGACTGTGTAGGTATTTCCATGTTTATAGAGATGGCGGTGTAGATATTTCCAGGTGTATACAGATGTCAGTGTAGATATTTCCAGGTTCATACAGATGGATGTGTAGATATTTCCATATTTATAGAGATGACTCTCTAGATATTTTCATGTTTTTACAGATGGCGATGTAGATATTTCCACGTTTATGCAGATAGCGATGTGGCTATTTCCATGTTTATACAGTTAGCATTGTAGATATTTCCATGTTTATAGAGATGGGTGTGTAGATGTTTCCATGTTTATACAGAAGGCGGTGTATTTATTTCCATGTTTATACAGATAACTTTGTAAGTATTACCATGTTTATACAGATGGCGGTGTAGTTATTTCGATGTTTGTAGAGATAGCAGTGGAGGTATTTCCATGTTTGTACCGATAGCGGTGTAGATATTTCCATGTTTATACTGATCGTGGTGTAGATATTTCCATGTTTATAGAGATGGCGGTGTAGATATTTCCGTGTTCATAGAGATAGCGGTGTTGATTTTTCCATGTTTATAGAGATAGATAGCGGTGTGGATATTTCCATGTTTATACAGATAGCGCTGTAGATATTTCCATGTTTATAGAGATGGCGGTGTAGATATTTCCATGTTTATACAGATCACGGTGTAGATATTTCCTTGTTTATACAAATAGCGGTGTAGTTATTTCCATGTTTATACAGATAGCGGTGTAGATATTTCCATGTTTATACAGATAGCGGTGTAGATATTTCCATGATTATACAGATACCGGTGTAGATATTTCCATGTTTATACAGATAGTGGTGTAGATATTTCCATGTTTATACAGATAGCGGTGTAGATATTTCCATGTTTATATAGATACCAGTGTAGATGTTTCCATGTTTTTCAGATAGCGGTGGGGATATTTCAATGTTTATACAGATAGCGGTGGAGATATTTCCATGTTTATACAGATGGCGTTGGAGATATTTCCATATTTATACAGATAGTGGTGTAGATATATCCATGTTTATACAGACAGCGGTGTAGATATTTCCATGTTGATACAGATTGCGGTGTGGCCATCTCCATGTTTATAGAGATAGCGGTATAGATATTTCCATGTTTCTACAGATGGCTGTGTAGATATTTCCATATTTGCACAGATTGCGGTGTAGATATTTCCAACTTTACACAGATAGCGGTGTACATATTTCCATGATTACACAGATAGCTGTGTAGATATTTCCATGTTTACACAGATAGTGTTGTAGATATTTCCATGTTTATACAGATAACGCTGGAGATATTCCCATGTTTGTAAACATAGCGGTGAAGATATTTCCATGTTCGTAGAGATAGCCATGTAGATATTTCCATGTTTATAGAGACAGTGTTGTTGATTTTTCCATGTTTATGCAGATAACGCTGTAAATATTTCCATGTTTATAAAGATAGTGGTGTAGATATTTCCATGTTTATACAGATTGCGGTGTAGCTATTTCCATGTTTATACAGATCTTTGTGTAGATATTTCCAGGTTTATACAGATAGTGGTGTAGATATTTCCATGTTTATACAGATAGCGGTGTAGATATTTCCATGTATACAGAAATAGCAGTGTAGATATTATCATATTTGCACAGAATGCGGTGTAGATATTTCCATCTTTACACAGATAGCGGTGTACAAATTTCCATGTTTAAACAGACAGCTGTGAAGATATTTCCATGTTTACACAGAAAGTGTTGTAGATATTTCCATGTTTATACAGACCGTGGTGTAGGTATTTCCATGTTTATACAGATAGCGGAGAAGATATTTCCATGTTTATACCGATAGCGATGTAGATATATCCATGTTTACACAGATAGTGTTGTAGATATTTCCATGTTTATACAGATAGCGGTGGAGATATTTCCATGTATATACAGATGGCGGTGTACATATTTCCAAGTTTACAGATAGCGGGTTAGATATTTCCATGTTTAAAAAGATAACGGTGTAGATATTTCCATGTTTATAGAGATAGCCGTGGAGATATTTCCATGTTTATACAGATGGCGGTGTAGGAATTTCCAAGTTTATACAGATAGCGGTGTATATATATCCATGTTTATACAGATAAAGGTGTAGTTATTTCTCTGTTTATACAGAAAGCGGTGTAGATATTTCCATGTTTACAGAGATAGCGGTGTAGATATTTCCATATTTGCACAGATTGCGGTGTAGATATTTCCATCTTTACAGAGATAGCGGTGAACATATTTCCATGTTTACACAGATAGCAATGTAGATATTTCCATGTTTACACAGAGAGTGTTGAAGATATTTCCATGTTTACATAGATAGCGGTGGAGATATTTCCGTGTTCATAGAGATAGCCATGTAGATAATTCCATGTTTATAGAGATAGTGTTGTTGATATTTCCATGTTTATACAGATAGCGGTGTAGATATTTCCATCTTTATACAGATTGTGGTGTAGATATTTCCATGTTTATACAGATAGCGGTGGAGATATTTCCATGTTTATACAGATAACGGTGGAGACATTTCCATGTTTACACAGATAGCAGTGAAGGTATTTCCAAGTTTTTACAGATAGCGGTGCAGATATTTCCATGTTTATACAGACGGCTGTGTAGATATTTCCATGTGTATACAGATGGCAATGTAGATATTTCCATGTTAATACAGATGGAGGTGTAGGTATTTCCATGTTTATGCAGATGACTGTGTAGATATTTCCAAGTTTTTACAGATGTCGGTGTTGATATTTCCATGTTTATACAGATAGCAGTTTGGCTATTTCCATGTTTATAGAGATACCAGTGGAGATATTTCCATATTTGCACAGATTGCGGTGTAGATATATCCATCTTTACACAGATAGCGATGTACATATTTCCACTTTACAGAGATAGCTGTGTAGATATTTCCATGTTTACACAGACAGTGTTGAAGATATTTCCATGTTTATACAGATAGCGGTGAAGATATTTCCATGTTTATCAATATAGCGGTGTGGATATTTCCATGTTTAAACAGATAGCGTTTTATATATTTGCATGTTTATAAAGATAGTGGTGTAGATATTTCCATGTTTATACAGATAGCGGTGTAGATATTTCCATGATTACAGATAGCGGTGTAGATATTTCCATGTTTATAAAGATAGCAGTGTAGATATTTAAATGTTTATACAGAAAGCGGTGAAGGTATTTCCATGTTTATTCAGATAGCGGTGGGGATATTTCCATGTTTTTACAGATAGCGGTGGACATATTTCCATGTTTATACAGATGGTGGTGTAGATATTTCCAGTTTTATAGAGATAGTGGTATAGATATTTCCATGTTTATACAGATAGCGGTGTAGATATTTCCATGTTGATACAGATTGCGGTGCAGCTACTTCCATGTTTATAGAGATAGCGATGTAGATATTTCCATGTATCTACAGATGGCTGTGTAGATATTTCCATGTTTATAAAGATGGTGGTGTATATATTTCCCTGTTTATACAGATAACTGTGTAAATATTTCCATGTTTTTACACAAGGTGGTCTAGATATTTCCATGTTTATACAGATAGCAGTGTAGATATTTCCACGTTTATAGAGATGGTTGTGTAGATATTTCCAAGTTTATACAGATGGCAGTGTAGATATTTCCATGTTTATACACATAGTGGTGTAGATATTTCCATGTTTATACAGATGACTGTGTAGGTATTTCCATGTTTATACAGATGGCGGTGTAGATATTTCCATGTTTATAGTGATAGCGGTGTAGATATTTTCAAGTTTATTCAGATTTCGGTGTAGGTATTTCCATGTTTACGGAGATAGCGGTGTAGATATTTCCAAGTTTATAGAGATGGCTGTGAAGATATTCCCATCTGTATACAGATGACAGTGTAGATATTTCCATGTTTATACAGATGGATGTGTAGATATTTCCATGTTTATACAGATAGCGGTGTGGCTATTTCCATGTTTATACAGATAGCAATGTAGTTATTTCCAGGTTTATAAAGATGGATCTGCAGATATTTCCATGTATATACAGATGGCAGTGTAGATATTTCCATGTTTATTCAGATATTGGTGAAGATATTTCCATGTTTATACAGATGACTGTGTAGATAATTCCATGTTGCTACAGATGGCGTTGTAGATATTTCCATGTTTATAGAGATAGCCATGTAGATATTTCCATGTTTATACAGATTGTGGTGAAGACATTTCCATATTTATAGAGATAGCGGTGTAGGTATTTCCATATTTATACAGACAGGGGTGTACATATTTCCAAGATAATACAGATAGCTTTGTAGATATTTCCATGTTTATACAGATAGCGGTGTAGATATTTCCATGTTTATACAGATCGTGGTGTAGATATATCCATGTTTATACAGACGGCGGTGTAGATATTTCCAAGTTTATACAGATAGCGGTGTAGATATTTCCATGTTTATACAGATGGCTGTGTAGGTATTTCCATGTGCATACAGATGACAGTGTACATATTTCCATGTTTATACAGATGGCGGTGTAGATATTTCCATGTTTACAGAGATAGCCCTGTAGATATTTCCATGTTTATACACATAGCGGCGTAGACATTTCCATGTTTATAGACATAGCGGTGTAGATATTTCCATATTTATATTTATAGGGGTGTAGATATTTCCATGATTATACAGATAGCGGTGTAGATATTTCCATGTTTATACAGATAGCGGTGGAGATATTTCCATGTTTATAGAGACAGCGATGTAGATATTTCCATGTTTATACAGACAGCGGTGGAGATATTTCCATGTTTATACAGATAGTGGTGTAGATATTTCCATGTTTATAGAGATAGCGGTGTGGATATTTCCATGTTTATACATTTAGCCGTGTAGACATATGCATGTTTATAGAGTTAGCGTTGTAGACATTTCCATGTTTATACAGATAGCCGTGTAGATATTTCCATGTTTATACAGATAACGGTGTAGATATTTCCATGTTTATACAGATATCGGTGTAGATATTTCCATGTTTATACAGATAGCGGTGGAGATATTTCCATGTTTATTCAGATGGCGGTGTAGATATTTCCAAGTTTATAGAGATAGCGGTGCAGATATTTCCATGTTCATACAGATAACGGTGTAGATATTTCCGTGTTTATACAGATAGCGGTGGAGATATTTCCATGTTTATACAGATAGCGGTGTAGGTATTTCCATGTTTTCAGACATAGCGGTGTAGATATTTCCATATTTATTCAGATGGCGGTCTAGATATTTCCATGTTTATTCAGATATCCGTGTAGATATTTCCATGTTTATACAGATGGCGGTGTAGATATTTCCATGTTTATACAGATAGAGGTGTAGACATTTCCATCTTTCTAGAGATGGCAGTGTAGATATTTCAATGTTTATACAGATGGCAGTGTAGATACTTCCCTGTTTATAGAGATGGCGGTGTAGATATTTCTATGTTTATAGAGATAGCGGTGTAGATGTTTCCATGTTTATACAGATGGCGGTGTAGATATTTCCATGTTTATGCAGATGGTGGAGTAGATATTTCCATGTTTATAGAGATGGCCGTGTATATATTTCTATGTTTATAGAGATAGCGGTGTAGATAATTTCATGTTTATAGAGAAGGCGGTGTAGGTATTCTCAGGTTTATAGCGATAGCGGTGTAGATATTTCCATGTTCATACAGATAGCGGTGTAGATATTTCCATGTTTATACAGATTACGGTGTTGGTATTTCCATGTTTATACAGATAGCGGTGTAGATATTTCCATGTTTATACAGCTCGCGGTATAGATATTTCCATCTTTATACAGATGACAGTGTAGATATTTCCATGTTTATACAGATAGCGGTGTAGATATTTCCATGTTTTCAGAGCTGGTGGTGTAGATAGTTCCATATTAATGGAGATGGCGGTGTAGATATTTTCGTGTTTATAGAGATTGTGGTGTAGATATTTCCATGTTTATACAGATTACTGTGAAGTTATTTCCATATTTATACAGATGGCGGTGTAAATATTTCCATGTCTATAGAGATAGTGGTGTAGATATTTCCGTGTTTATACAGATAGCGGTGCAGATATTTCCATGTTTATAGAGACAGCGTTGTATATATTTCCATATTTATACAGATAGCGGTGTAAATATTTCCATGTTTATTCAGATCACTGTGTAGATATTTCCATGTTTATTCAGATGGCGGTGTAGTTATTTCCCTGTTTATACAGACAGCGCTGTGATTATTTCTGTGTTTATACAGGTAGCGGTGTTGATATTTCCATGTTTACACAGATAGCGGTGTAGATATTTCCATCTTTGCACAGATTGTGGTGTAGATGTTTCCATTTTTACACAGATAGCGGTGTAGATATTTCCATATTTATACAGATAGCGGTGTACATATTTCCATATTTATACAGATAGCGGTGTAGATATTTCCATATTTATACAGATAGCAGTGTATATATTTCCATGTTTATACAGATAGCGGTGGAGATATATCCATGTTTATACAGATAGCTGTGGAGATATTTCCATTTTTATACAGATCGGGGTGTAGATATTTTCATGTTTTTACAGATAGCGTTGTCCATATTTCCAAGTTTGTACAGATAGCCGTGTAGATATTTCCATGTTTATGTAGATAGCGGTGTAGATATTTGCAGGTTTATACCCATAGCAGTGGATATATTTCCACGTTTACAGAGATTGCGGTGTAGATATTTCCATGTTTATACAGACGGCAGTGTAGATTTCCCATGTTTATACTGATGGAGGTGTAGATATTTCCTTGTTAATAGAGATAGCGGTGGAGATATTTCCATGTTTATACAGATAGCGATGTAGATATTTCCATGTTTATACAGACAGCAGTGTAGGTATTTCCATGTTTATACAGATAGCGGTGAAGATATTTCCATGTTTATAGAGATAGCGGTGTAGATATTTCAATGTTTATACATATAGCGGTGGAGATATTTCCATGTTTATACAGTTAGTGGTGGAGATATTGCCTTATTTATACAGGCGGCGGTGTAGATATTTCCGAATTTCTACAGATAGCGGTGTAGATATTTCCATGTTTATACAGATAGAAGTGGAGTTATTTCCATGTTTATACATATTGCATTGTATGTATTTCCAGGTTTATGGAGATAGCGGTGTAGATATTTCCATGTTTATACAGATGGCTGTGTAGATATTTCCGTGTGTATACAGATGGCAGTGTAGATATTTCCATGTTTATACAGATGGAGGTGTAGGTATTTCCATGAATATACAGATGACTGTGAAGATATTTTCATATTTTTACACATGGCGGTGTAGATATTTCATTGTTTATACAAATAGCTGTGTGGCTATTTCCATGTTAATACAGATAGCAGTGGAGCTATTTCTATGTTTATAGAGATGGCTGTGTAGATATTTCCATGTTTATACACATGGCAGAGTATATAGTTCCATGTTTATACAGATAGTGGTGTAGATATTTCCATGTTTATACAAATGTCTGTGTTGGTAATTCCATGTTTATACAGATGGCCGTGTATATATTTCCGTGTTTATAGAGATAGCCATGTAGATGTTTCCATGTTTATACAGATAGCGGTGTAGACATTTCCATGTTTATAGAGAGAGCGTTGTAGATATTTCCATATTTATAGAGATAGCGCTGTAGATATTTCCATGGTTATACAGATAGCGGTGTAGAGAATTCCATGTTTATGCAGATAGCGGTGTAGATATTTGCATGTTTATACCCATAGCGGTGTACATATTTCCACGTTTACCGAGATTGCGGTGTAGACATTTCCATGTTTATACTGATGGTTGTGTAGATATTTCCATGTGTATACAGATTGCAGTGTAGATTTCCCATGTTTCTTCTGATGGAGGTGTAGATATTTCCTTGTTTATAGAGATATCGGTGGAGA
The DNA here is from genome assembly GCF_028858775.2 of Pan troglodytes. NCBI lineage: Eukaryota > Metazoa > Chordata > Mammalia > Primates > Hominidae > Pan > Pan troglodytes. Next base: position 239,853 of record NC_072416.2, on the reverse strand, counting down.
TATTTCCATGTTCATACAGATAGCGATGTAGATAATTCCATCTTTATAGAGATAGCAATGTAGGTATTTCCATGTTTATACAGAAAGCAGTGAAGATATTTCCATGTTTACAGAGATAGCGGTTTAGATATTTCCATTTTTATACAGATAGCAGTGCAGTTATTTCCATGTTTATACAGATTGCAGTGTAGGTATTTCCAGGTTTATAGAGATAGCGGTGTAGATATTTCAATGTTTATACAGATGGCTGTGTAGATATTTCCATGTGTATACAGATGGCAGTGTAAATATTTCCATGTTTATGCAGATGGAGGCGTAGATATTTCCATGTTTATACAGATGTCTCTGTAGGTATTTCCATGTTTATACAGATGGCCGTGTATATATTTCCATGTTTATAGAGATAGCCATGTAGATGTTTCCATGTTTATACAGATAGCGCTGTAGATATTTCCATGTTTATACAGAAAGCGGTGTAGATATTTCCATGTTTATACAGATAGCGGTGTATGTATTTCCATGTTTATACAGATAGCGGTATAGACAAATCCATGTATATAAAGATAGCAGTGTAGATATTTCCATATTTATACAGATATCGGTGTAGATATTTCCATGTTTATATATATGGCGGCATAGATATTTCCATGTTCATAAAGATTGCGGTGTAGGTGTTTCCATGCTTATATAGATAGCGGTGTAAATATTTCCATGTTTATACAGATCGCAGTGTAGATAATTCCATGTTTATACAGATGGAGGTGTAGATATTTCCATGTTTATACAGATGACTTTGTAGTTACTTCCATGTTTTAACAGATGGCGGTTTTGATATTTCCATGTTTATACAGATACTGTTGTGGCTATTTCCGTGTTAATACGGATAGCGTTGTAGACATTTCTATGTTTATAGAGATAGCGGTGTAGATATTTCCATATTTATACAGATTGCAGTGTATATATTTCCATGTTTATAGAGATAGCGGTGTAGATATTTCCATGTTTATACAGATTGCGGTGTAGGTATTTCCGTGTTTATAGAAATAGCCATGTAGATATGTCCATGTTTATACAGATAATGTTGTAGATATTTCCCTGTTTATACAGATAGCGGTGGAGGTATTTCCATGTTTATATAGATAGCGGTGGATATACATCCATGTTTATACAGATGGCGGTGTAGATATTTCAAAGTTTATGAAGAAAGCGGTGTAGATATTTCCATGTTTATACAGATAGCGGTGTAGATATTTCCATGTTTATAAACATGGCTGTGTAGGTATTTCCATGTTTATAGAGATAGCAGTGTTGATATTTCCATGTTTATACAGATGGCTGTGGAGATATTTCCATATGTATACAGAAGGCAGTGTAGATATTTCCATGTTTATACAGATGGAGGTGTAGATATTTCCATATTTATACAGATGACTGTGTAGATATTTTCATGTTTTTTCACATGGCAGTGTAGATATTTCATTGTTTATACAGATAGCGTTGTGTCTAATTCCATGTTTATACAGATAGCAGTGGAACTACTTCCATGTTCATAGATATCGTTGTGTAGATATTTCCATGTTTATACAGATGGCAGTGTAAGTATTTCCATGGTTATACAGACAGCGGTGTAGATATTTCCATGTTTATGTAGATGACTGTGTAGGTATTTCCATGTTTATACAGATGGCGGTGTAGGTATTTCCATGTTTATACAGATTGCGGTGCCACTATTTCCATGCTGATAGAGAGAGCGGTATAGGTATTTCCATGTTTATATAGATGGCTGTGTAGATATTTCCATGTGTTTACAGATTGCAGTGTAGATATTTCCATGTTTATACAGATGGAGGTGTAGATATTTCCATGTTTGTACAGATGACTGTGTAGATATTTCCATGTTTATACAGATTGCCGTGTAGATATTTCAATGTTTATACAGATAGTGGTGGAGACATTTCGATGTTTATACAGATAGCGGTGTAGATTTTACAATGTATACAGAGATAGAGCTGTAGATATTTCAGTATTTGCACAGATTGCGATGTAGATATTTCCATCTTTACACAGATAGCGGAGTACATATTTCCAAGTTTACACAGACAGCTGGGTAGATATTTCCATGTTTACACAGTTAGTGTTGTAGATATTTCTATGTTTATACAGATAGCGGTGTAGATATTTCCATATTTATACAGATGGCGGTGTAGGAATTTCCATGTTTATACAGAGAGTCGTATAGATATTTCCATGTTTATACAGATAGCGGTGTAGATTTTCCATGTTTATACAGATAGCATTGGAGACATTTCCATGTTTATACAGATAGCGGTGGAGATATTTCCATGTTTATAGAGATAGCGGTGTAGTTATTTCCATGTTTATAGAGATAGCAGTGTAGGTATTTCGATGTTTATACAGATGGCGGTGCAGGTATTTCCATGTTTATAGCGATAGCGGTGTAGATATTTCCATGTTTATACAAATGGCTGTGTAGGTATTTCCATATGTATACAGATGGCAGTGTAGATATTTCCATGTTGTACAGATGGCGGTGTAGATATTTCCAGGTTTATACAGATACCGTTGTAGATATTTCCATGATAATAGAGATGGCTGTGTAGATATTTCCATGTTTATACAGATGGCAGGGTAGGTATTTCCATGTTTATACAGATAGTGGTGTAGACATATCCATGTTTATGCAGATGTCTGTGTAGGTATTTCCATGTTGATACAGATGGCGGTGTAGATGTTTCCATGTTTATAGAGATAGCCATGTAGATATTTCCATGTTCATACAGCGAGCAGTGTAGACATTTCCATGTTTATAGAAATAGCCGTGTAGTTATTTCCATATTTGTACAGATAGCGGTGTAGATATTTCCATGTTTATACATATAGCGGTTTAGATATTTCCATATTTATACAGATTGCGGTGTAGGTATTTCCATGTTTATAGAGAGAGCGGTGTAGATATTTCCATGTTTATACACATGGAGGTGTAGATATTTCCATGTTTATACAGATAGCGGTGTGACTATTTCCATGTTCATATAGATAGCTTTGTAGATATTTCCATGTTTATAGAAATGGCTGTGTAGATATTTCCATGTTCATAGAGATTGCTGTTTAGATATTTCCATGTTTATACAGATGGTTGTGTAGATACTTCCAAGTTTATGCAGATGGCATTTTAGTTATTTCCATGTTTATACAGATAGTGGTGTAGATATTTCTACGTTTATACAGATGAGTGTGTAGGTATTTCCATGTTTATACAGATGGTGGTGTAGACATTTCCATGTTTATAGGCATAGCCATGTGGATATTTACATGTTTATACAGATAGCGGTGTAGATATTTCGATGTTTATAGAGATAGCGGTGTAGATATTTCTATATTTATAAAAGTAGCAGTGTACATATCTCCATGTTTATACAGATAACAGTGTAGATATTTCCATGTTTATACAGATAGATGTGTAGATATTTCTATGTTTATACAGATAGCGGTGAAGATATTTCCATGTTTACAGAGATAGCGCTGTAGATATTTCCATATTTGCATAGATTGCCGTGTAGATACTTCCATCATTACACAGCTAGCGGCATACATATTTCCATGTTTACACAGATAGCTGTGTAGATATTTCCATGATTACACAGATAGTGTTGTAGCTATTTCCATGTTTATACAGATAGCGGTGTAGATATTTCCATGCTTATAAACATAGCGGTGTAGATATTTCCATGTTTATAAAAATAGCGGTGGAGATATTTCCATCTTTATAGAGATAGCGATGTAGATATTTCCATGTTTATACATATAGCGGTGTAGGTATTTCCATGTTTATACTGATAGCGTTGTAGATATTTCCATGTTTATACAGATATTGATGTAGATATTTCCATGTTTATACAGACAGCGTTGGAGATATTTCCATGTTTTTACAGATAGCGTTGTAGATATTTCCATGTTTATACAGTTAGCGGTGTAGATATTTCCATGTTTATACAGATCGTGGTGTAGATACTTCCATGTTTATACAGATAGTGGAGTAGATATTTCCATGTTTATACAGATAGCGGTTTAGATACTTCCATGTTTACAGGGATAGCGGTGTATATATTTCCATAGTTGCACAGACTACAGTGTAGACATTTCCATCTTTACACAGATAGCGGTGTACATATTTCCATGTTTACACAGATAGCTGTGTAGATACTTCCATATTTACACAGAGAGCGTGGTAGATATTTCCATGTTTATACAGATAGCTGTGTAGATGTTTCCATGTTTATAAAGATAGTGTTGTGGATATTTCCATGCTTATAGAGATAGCAGTGGAGATATTTCCATGTTTATACAGATAGCAATGTAGATATTTTCATGTTTATACAGATAACGTTGTAGCTACATCCATGTTTATACAGATCGACGTGTAGGTATTTCCATGTTTATACAGATAGCAGTGTAGATAATTCCATGTTTATACAGATAGCGGTGGAGATATATCCATTTTTATACAGATAGCGGTGGAGAAATTTCCATGTTTATACAGATGGCGGTGTAGATATTTCCAAGTTTATACAGATAGCGGTGTAGATATTTAAATGTATACAGATGGCGGTGTAGGTATTTGCATGTTTATAGAGATGGCGGTGTAGATATTTCCATGTTTATACAGATGGCTGTGTACATATTTTCATATGTATACAGATGGCAGTGTAGATATTTCCATGTTTTACAAATGGAGGTGTAGATATTTCCATGTTTATACAGATGACTGTGTAAATATTTCCATGTTTTTACAGATGGCGGTGTAGATATTTCCATGTTTATACAGATAGCGTTGTAGATATTACCATGTTTATAGAGATGGCTGTGTAGATATTTCCGTGTTTATACAGATGGCAGTGAAAGTATTTCCATGTTTATACACATAGTGTTGTAGATATTTCCATGTTTATGCAGATGACGGTGTAGTTATATCCATGTTGATAGAGATGGCGGTGTAGATATTTCCATGTTTATAGAGATAGCCATGGAGATATTTCCATGATTATACAGCACGCTGTGTAGACGTTTCCATGTTTATAGAATTAGCCGTGTAGTTATTTCCATATTTATACAGATAGCAGTGTACATATTTCCTTCTTTATACAGATAGCGGTGGAGATATTTCTTGTTTATACAAAAAGCGGTGTAGATATTTCCATTTTTAAACAGATAGCGGTGTAGACAATTCCATGTATATAGAGAGAGCGGTGTAGAAATTTCCATATTTATACAGATAGCGGTGTAGTTATTTCCATGTATATACAGATAGCGTTGTCGATATTTCCATGTTTATACAGATTGCGGTGTTGGTATTTCCATGTTTATATAGATAGCCATGTATATATTTCCATGTTTATACAGATGACTGTGTAGATATTTCCATGTTTTTACAGATGGCATTGTAGATATTTCCATGTTTATACAGATGGAGGTTTAGATATTTCCATGTTTATACAGATGACTCTGTAGATATTTTCATGTTTTCATAGATGGCGGTGTAGATAATTTCATGTTTATACAGATAGCGGTGTGGCTATTTCCATGTTTATACAGATAGTAGTGTAGTTATTTCCATGTTTATAGAGATAGCTTTGTAGACATTTCCATGTTTATACAGATAGCGGTGTAGATATTTCCATGTTTATACAGATGGCAGTGTACATATTTCCATGCTTATACAGATAATGGTGTAGATAATTCCATCTTTATACAGTTGACTGTGTAGGTACTTCTATGTTTAAACGGATGGCGGTGTAGATATTTCCATGTTTACAGAGATAGCCATGTAGATATTTACATGTTTACACAGATAGAGGTGTAGGCATTTCCATGTTTATAGAGATCGCGGTGTAGATATTTCAATATTTATACAGATAGCGGTGTAGATATTTCCATGTTTATACAGATAGCAGTGTAGATACTTCCATGTTTATACAGATGGCGGTGTAGGTATTTCCATGTTCCTAGAGATAGCCAAGTAGATATTTCCACGTTTATACAGCTAGCGGTGTAGATATTTCCATGTTTATAGAGATAGCGATTTAGATTTTTCCATATTTTTACAGATAGCATTGTAGATACTTCCATGTTTATACAGATTGCGTTGTAGATATTTCCCTGTTTATACAGATTGCGGTGTGGGTATTTCCATGTTTATGGAGATAGCTGTGTAGATATTTCCATGTTTATACAGATGTCTGTGTAGATATTTCCATGTGTATACAGATGACGGTGTAGATATTTCCATGTTTATACTCATGGAGATGTAGATATTTCCAAGTTTTTACAGATAACTGTGTAGATATTTCCATGTTTTTATAGACGGCGGTGTAGATATTTCCATGTTTATACAGATAGCGGTGTGGCTATTTGCATGTTTATACAGATAGCTCTGTAGATGTTTCCATGACTATACAGATAGCTGTGTAGATGTCACCGTGTTTATACAGATGTTTGTTTAGGTATTTCCATGTATATACAGATTGCGGTGTAGATATTTCCATGTTTTTACACATGGCTGTGTAGATATTTCCATGTATATACAGATAGCAGTGTGGATATTTCCATGTTTATACAGACAGTGGGGTAGATATTACCATGTTTACACAGATAGCGGTTTAGATATTTCCATCTTTGCACAGATTGCGGTGTAGATATTTCCATGTTTACAAAGATAGCGGTGTAGATATTTCCATGTTTACACAAATTGCGGTGTAGATATTTCCATGTTTACACAGATAGTGGTGTAGATATTTCCATGTTTATACAGATAACTGTGTAGGTATTTCCATGTTTATACAGATGACAGTGTAGATATTTCTGTGTTTATACAGATGGCAGTCCAGATATTTTCATGTTTATACAGATGGCAGTGTAGATATTTCCATTTTTATACAGATCGTGGTGTATATGTTTCCATGTTTATATAGATAGCGGCGTAGATATTTCCATGTTTACACAGATAGTGTTGTAGATATTTCCATGTTTATACAGACAGAGGCGTAGATGTTTCCATGATTATACAGATAGCGGTGTAGATGTTTCCATGTTTATACAGATAGCGGTGGAGATATGTCCATGTTTGTACAGATCGTGGTGTAGATATTTCCATGTTTATGGAGATAGCGGTGTAGATATTTCCATATTTATACAGATAGCGGTGTAGATATTTCCATGTTTATACTGACAGTGGTGTAGATATTTCTATGTTTATACAGATAGTGGTGTAGATATTTCCATGTTTATACAGATAGCGGTGTAGATATCTCCATGTTTACAGAGATGGCGATGTAGATAATTCCATATTTGCACAGATTGCGGTGTAGATATTTCCATCTTTACACAGATAGCGGTGTACATATTTCCATGTTTACAGAGATAGCTGTGTAGATATTTCCATGTTTACACAGATAGTGTTGTAGATATTTCCATGTTTATACAGATAGCGTTGTAGATATTTCCATGTTTATAAAGATAGCGGTGGAGATCTTTCAATGTTTATACAGATGGCCATGGAGATATTTCCCTGTTTATACAGATGGCGGTGTAGATATTTCCAAGTTTATACAGATAGCGGTGTAGATATTTCCATGTTTATACAGATAGCGGTGTAGATATTTAAATGTATACAGATGGCGGTGTAGGTATTTGCATGTTTATAGAGATGGCGGTGTAGATATTTCCATGTTTATACAGATGGCTGTGTACATATTTTCATATGTATACAGATGGCAGTGTAGATATTTCCATGTTTTACAAATGGAGGTGTAGATATTTCCATGTTTATACAGATGACTGTGTAAATATTTCCATGTTTTTACAGATGGCGGTGTAGATATTTCCATGTTTATACAGATAGCGTTGTAGATATTACCATGTTTATAGAGATGGCTGTGTAGATATTTCCGTGTTTATACAGATGGCAGTGAAAGTATTTCCATGTTTATACACATAGTGTTGTAGATATTTCCATGTTTATGCAGATGACGGTGTAGTTATATCCATGTTGATAGAGATGGCGGTGTAGATATTTCCATGTTTATAGAGATAGCCATGGAGATATTTCCATGATTATACAGCACGCTGTGTAGACGTTTCCATGTTTATAGAATTAGCCGTGTAGTTATTTCCATATTTATACAGATAGCAGTGTACATATTTCCTTGTTTATACAGATAGCGGTGGAGATATTTCTTGTTTATACAAAAAGCGGTGTAGATATTTCCATTTTTAAACAGATAGCGGTGTAGACAATTCCATGTATATAGAGAGAGCGGTGTAGAAATTTCCATATTTATACAGATAGCGGTGTAGTTATTTCCATGTATATACAGATAGCGTTGTCGATATTTCCATGTTTATACAGATTGCGGTGTTGGTATTTCCATGTTTATATAGATAGCCATGTATATATTTCCATGTTTATACAGATGACTGTGTAGATATTTCCATGTTTTTACAGATGGCATTGTAGATATTTCCATGTTTCTACAGATGGAGGTTTAGATATTTCCATGTTTATACAGATGACTCTGTAGATATTTTCATGTTTTTATAGATGGCGGTGTAGATAATTTCATGTTTATACAGATAGCGGTGTGGCTATTTCCATGTTTATACAGATAGTAGTGTAGTTATTTCCATGTTTATAGAGATAGCTTTGTAGACATTTCCATGTTTATACAGATAGCGGTGTAGATATTTCCATGTTTATACAGATGGCAGTGTACATATTTCCATGCTTATACAGATAATGGTGTAGATAATTCCATCTTTATACAGTTGACTGTGTAGGTACTTCTATGTTTAAACGGATGGCGGTGTAGATATTTCCATGTTTACAGAGATAGCCATGTAGATATTTACATGTTTACACAGATAGAGGTGTAGGCATTTCCATGTTTATAGAGATCGCGGTGTAGATATTTCAATATTTATACAGATAGTGGTGTAGATATTTCCATGTTTATACAGATAGCAGTGTAGATACTTCCATGTTTATACAGATGGCGGTGTAGGTATTTCCATGTTCCTAGAGATAGCCAAGTAGATATTTCCACGTTTATACAGCTAGCGGTGTAGATATTTCCATGTTTATAGAGATAGCGATTTAGATTTTTCCATATTTTTACAGATAGCATTGTAGATACTTCCATGTTTATACAGATTGCGTTGTAGATATTTCCATGTTTATACAGATTGCGGTGTGGGTATTTCCATGTTTATGGAGATAGCTGTGTAGATATTTCCATGTTTATACAGATGTCTGTGTAGATATTTCCATGTGTATACAGATGACGGTGTAGATATTTCCATGTTTATACTCATGGAGATGTAGATATTTCCAAGTTTTTACAGATAACTGTGTAGATATTTCCATGTTTTTATAGACGGCGGTGTAGATATTTCCATGTTTATACAGATAGCGGTGTGGCTATTTGCATGTTTATACAGATAGCTCTGTAGATATTTCCATGACTATACAGATAGCTGTGTAGATGTCACCATGTTTATACAGATGTTTGTGTAGGTATTTCCATGTATATACAGATTGCGGTGTAGATATTTCCATGTTTTTACACATGGCTGTGTAGATATTTCCATGTATATACAGATAGCAGTGTGGATATTTCCATGTTTATACAGACAGTGGGGTAGATATTACCATGTTTACACAGATAGCGGTTTAGATATTTCCATCTTTGCACAGATTGCGGTGTAGATATTTCCATGTTTACAAAGATAGCGGTGTAGATATTTCCATGTTTACACAAATTGCGGTGTAGATATTTCCATGTTTACACAGATAGTGGTGTAGATATTTCCATGTTTATACAGATAACTGTGTAGGTATTTCCATGTTTATACAGATGACAGTGTAGATATTTCTGTGTTTATACAGATGGCAGTCCAGATATTTTCATGTTTATACAGATGGCAGTGTAGATATTTCCATTTTTATACAGATCGTGGTGTATATGTTTCCATGTTTATATAGATAGCGGCGTAGATATTTCCATGTTTACACAGATAGTGTTGTAGATATTTCCATGTTTATACAGACAGAGGCGTAGATGTTTCCATGATTATACAGATAGCGGTGTAGATGTTTCCATGTTTATACAGATAGCGGTGGAGATATGTCCATGTTTGTACAGATCGTGGTGTAGATATTTCCATGTTTATGGAGATAGCGGTGTAGATATTTCCATATTTATACAGATAGCGGTGTAGATATTTCCATGTTTATACTGACAGTGGTGTAGATATTTCTATGTTTATACAGATAGTGGTGTAGATATTTCCATGTTTATACAGATAGCGGTGTAGATATCTCCATGTTTACAGAGATGGCGATGTAGATAATTCCATATTTGCACAGATTGCGGTGTAGATATTTCCATCTTTACACAGATAGCGGTGTACATATTTCCATGTTTACAGAGATAGCTGTGTAGATATTTCCATGTTTACACAGATAGTGTTGTAGATATTTCCATGTTTATACAGATAGCGTTGTAGATATTTCCATGTTTATAAAGATAGCGGTGGAGATCTTTCAATGTTTATACAGATGGCCATGGAGATATTTCCCTGTTTATACAGATGGCGGTGTAGATATTTCCAAGTTTATACAGATAGCGGTGTAGATATTTCCATGTTTATACAGATAGCGGTGTAGATATTTAAATGTATACAGATGGCGGTGTAGGTATTTGCATGTTTATAGAGATGGCGGTGTAGATATTTCCATGTTTATACAGATGGCTGTGTACATATTTTCATATGTATACAGATGGCAGTGTAGATATTTCCATGTTTTACAAATGGAGGTGTAGATATTTCCATGTTTATACAGATGACTGTGTAAATATTTCCATGTTTTTACAGATGGCGGTGTAGATATTTCCATGTTTATACAGATAGCGTTGTAGATATTACCATGTTTATAGAGATGGCTGTGTAGATATTTCCGTGTTTATACAGATGGCAGTGAAAGTATTTCCATGTTTATACACATAGTGTTGTAGATATTTCCATGTTTATGCAGATGACGGTGTAGTTATATCCATGTTGATAGAGATGGCGGTGTAGATATTTCCATGTTTATAGAGATAGCCATGGAGATATTTCCATGATTATACAGCACGCTGTGTAGACGTTTCCATGTTTATAGAATTAGCCGTGTAGTTATTTCCATATTTATACAGATAGCAGTGTACATATTTCCTTGTTTATACAGATAGCGGTGGAGATATTTCTTGTTTATACAAAAAGCGGTGTAGATATTTCCATTTTTAAACAGATAGCGGTGTAGACAATTCCATGTATATAGAGAGAGCGGTGTAGAAATTTCCATATTTATACAGATAGCGGTGTAGTTATTTCCATGTATATACAGATAGCGTTGTCGATATTTCCATGTTTATACAGATTGCGGTGTTGGTATTTCCATGTTTATATAGATAGCCATGTATATATTTCCATGTTTATACAGATGACTGTGTAGATATTTCCATGTTTTTACAGATGGCATTGTAGATATTTCCATGTTTATACAGATGGAGGTTTAGATATTTCCATGTTTATACAGATGACTCTGTAGATATTTTCATGTTTTTATAGATGGCGGTGTAGATAATTTCATGTTTATACAGATAGCGGTGTGGCTATTTCCATGTTTATACAGATAGTAGTGTAGTTATTTCCATGTTTATAGAGATAGCTTTGTAGACATTTCCATGTTTATACAGATAGCGGTGTAGATATTTCCATGTTTATACAGATGGCAGTGTACATATTTCCATGCTTATACAGATAATGGTGTAGATAATTCCATCTTTATACAGTTGACTGTGTAGGTACTTCTATGTTTAAACGGATGGCGGTGTAGATATTTCCATGTTTACAGAGATAGCCATGTAGATATTTACATGTTTACACAGATAGAGGTGTAGGCATTTCCATGTTTATAGAGATCGCGGTGTAGATATTTCAATATTTATACAGATAGTGGTGTAGATATTTCCATGTTTATACAGATAGCAGTGTAGATACTTCCATGTTTATACAGATGGCGGTGTAGGTATTTCCATGTTCCTAGAGATAGCCAAGTAGATATTTCCACGTTTATACAGCTAGCGGTGTAGATATTTCCATGTTTATAGAGATAGCGATTTAGATTTTTCCATATTTTTACAGATAGCATTGTAGATACTTCCATGTTTATACAGATTGCGTTGTAGATATTTCCATGTTTATACAGATTGCGGTGTGGGTATTTCCATGTTTATGGAGATAGCTGTGTAGATATTTCCATGTTTATACAGATGTCTGTGTAGATATTTCCATGTGTATACAGATGACGGTGTAGATATTTCCATGTTTATACTCATGGAGATGTAGATATTTCCAAGTTTTTACAGATAACTGTGTAGATATTTCCATGTTTTTATAGACGGCGGTGTAGATATTTCCATGTTTATACAGATAGCGGTGTGGCTATTTGCATGTTTATACAGATAGCTCTGTAGATATTTCCATGACTATACAGATAGCTGTGTAGATGTCACCATGTTTATACAGATGTTTGTGTAGGTATTTCCATGTATATACAGATTGCGGTGTAGATATTTCCATGTTTTTACACATGGCTGTGTAGATATTTCCATGTATATACAGATAGCAGTGTGGATAATTCCATGTTTATACAGACAGTGGGGTAGATATTACCATGTTTACACAGATAGCGGTTTAGATATTTCCATCTTTGCACAGATTGCGGTGTAGATATTTCCATGTTTACAAAGATAGCGGTGTAGATATTTCCATGTTTACACAAATTGCGGTGTAGATATTTCCATGTTTACACAGATAGTGGTGTAGATATTTCCATGTTTATACAGATAACTGTGTAGGTATTTCCATGTTTATACAGATGACAGTGTAGATATTTCTGTGTTTATACAGATGGCAGTCCAGATATTTTCATGTTTATACAGATGGCAGTGTAGATATTTCCATTTTTATACAGATCGTGGTGTATATGTTTCCATGTTTATATAGATAGCGGCGTAGATATTTCCATGTTTACACAGATAGTGTTGTAGATATTTCCATGTTTATACAGACAGAGGCGTAGATGTTTCCATGATTATACAGATAGCGGTGTAGATGTTTCCATGTTTATACAGATAGCGGTGGAGATATGTCCATGTTTGTACAGATCGTGGTGTAGATATTTCCATGTTTATGGAGATAGCGGTGTAGATATTTCCATATTTATACAGATAGCGGTGTAGATATTTCCATGTTTATACTGACAGTGGTGTAGATATTTCTATGTTTATACAGATAGTGGTGTAGATATTTCCATGTTTATACAGATAGCGGTGTAGATATCTCCATGTTTACAGAGATGGCGATGTAGATAATTCCATATTTGCACAGATTGCGGTGTAGATATTTCCATCTTTACACAGATAGCGGTGTACATATTTCCATGTTTACAGAGATAGCTGTGTAGATATTTCCATGTTTACACAGATAGTGTTGTAGATATTTCCATGTTTATACAGATAGCGTTGTAGATATTTCCATGTTTATAAAGATAGCGGTGGAGATCTTTCAATGTTTATACAGATGGCCATGGAGATATTTCCCTGTTTATACAGATGGCGGTGTAGATATTTCCAAGTTTATACAGATAGCGGTGTAGATATTTCCATGTTTATACAGATAGCGGTGTAGATATTTAAATGTATACAGATGGCGGTGTAGGTATTTGCATGTTTATAGAGATGGCGGTGTAGATATTTCCATGTTTATACAGATGGCTGTGTACATATTTTCATATGTATACAGATGGCAGTGTAGATATTTCCATGTTTTACAAATGGAGGTGTAGATATTTCCATGTTTATACAGATGACTGTGTAAATATTTCCATGTTTTTACAGATGGCGGTGTAGATATTTCCATGTTTATACAGATAGCGTTGTAGATATTACCATGTTTATAGAGATGGCTGTGTAGATATTTCCGTGTTTATACAGATGGCAGTGAAAGTATTTCCATGTTTATACACATAGTGTTGTAGATATTTCCATGTTTATGCAGATGACGGTGTAGTTATATCCATGTTGATAGAGATGGCGGTGTAGATATTTCCATGTTTATAGAGATAGCCATGGAGATATTTCCATGATTATACAGCACGCTGTGTAGACGTTTCCATGTTTATAGAATTAGCCGTGTAGTTATTTCCATATTTATACAGATAGCAGTGTACATATTTCCTTGTTTATACAGATAGCGGTGGAGATATTTCTTGTTTATACAAAAAGCGGTGTAGATATTTCCATTTTTAAACAGATAGCGGTGTAGACAATTCCATGTATATAGAGAGAGCGGTGTAGAAATTTCCATATTTATACAGATAGCGGTGTAGTTATTTCCATGTATATACAGATAGCGTTGTCGATATTTCCATGTTTATACAGATTGCGGTGTTGGTATTTCCATGTTTATATAGATAGCCATGTATATATTTCCATGTTTATACAGATGACTGTGTAGATATTTCCATGTTTTTACAGATGGCATTGTAGATATTTCCATGTTTATACAGATGGAGGTTTAGATATTTCCATGTTTATACAGATGACTCTGTAGATATTTTCATGTTTTTATAGATGGCGGTGTAGATAATTTCATGTTTATACAGATAGCGGTGTGGCTATTTCCATGTTTATACAGATAGTAGTGTAGTTATTTCCATGTTTATAGAGATAGCTTTGTAGACATTTCCATGTTTATACAGATAGCGGTGTAGATATTTCCATGTTTATACAGATGGCAGTGTACATATTTCCATGCTTATACAGATAATGGTGTAGATAATTCCATCTTTATACAGTTGACTGTGTAGGTACTTCTATGTTTAAACGGATGGCGGTGTAGATATTTCCATGTTTACAGAGATAGCCATGTAGATATTTACATGTTTACACAGATAGAGGTGTAGGCATTTCCATGTTTATAGAGATCGCGGTGTAGATATTTCAATATTTATACAGATAGTGGTGTAGATATTTCCATGTTTATACAGATAGCAGTGTAGATACTTCCATGTTTATACAGATGGCGGTGTAGGTATTTCCATGTTCCTAGAGATAGCCAAGTAGATATTTCCACGTTTATACAGCTAGCGGTGTAGATATTTCCATGTTTATAGAGATAGCGATTTAGATTTTTCCATATTTTTACAGATAGCATTGTAGATACTTCCATGTTTATACAGATTGCGTTGTAGATATTTCCATGTTTATACAGATTGCGGTGTGGGTATTTCCATGTTTATGGAGATAGCTGTGTAGATATTTCCATGTTTATACAGATGTCTGTGTAGATATTTCCATGTGTATACAGATGACGGTGTAGATATTTCCATGTTTATACTCATGGAGATGTAGATATTTCCAAGTTTTTACAGATAACTGTGTAGATATTTCCATGTTTTTATAGACGGCGGTGTAGATATTTCCATGTTTATACAGATAGCGGTGTGGCTATTTGCATGTTTATACAGATAGCTCTGTAGATATTTCCATGACTATACAGATAGCTGTGTAGATGTCACCATGTTTATACAGATGTTTGTGTAGGTATTTCCATGTATATACAGATTGCGGTGTAGATATTTCCATGTTTTTACACATGGCTGTGTAGATATTTCCATGTATATACAGATAGCGGTGTGGATATTTCCATGTTTATACAGACAGTGGGGTAGATATTACCATGTTTACACAGATAGCGGTTTAGATATTTCCATCTTTGCACAGATTGCGGTGTAGATATTTCCATGTTTACAAAGATAGCGGTGTAGATATTTCCATGTTTACACAAATTGCGGTGTAGATATTTCCATGTTTACACAGATAGTGGTGTAGATATTTCCATGTTTATACAGATAACTGTGTAGGTATTTCCATGTTTATACAGATGACAGTGTAGATATTTCTGTGTTTATACAGATGGCAGTGCAGATATTTTCATGTTTATACAGATGGCAGTGTAGATATTTCCATTTTTATACAGATCGTGGTGTATATGTTTCCATGTTTATATAGATAGCGGCGTAGATATTTCCATGTTTACACAGATAGTGTTGTAGATATTTCCATGTTTATACAGACAGAGGCGTAGATGTTTCCATGATTATACAGATAGCGGTGTAGATGTTTCCATGTTTATACAGATAGCGGTGGAGATATGTCCATGTTTGTACAGATCGTGGTGTAGATATTTCCATGTTTATGGAGATAGCGGTGTAGATATTTCCATATTTATACAGATAGCGGTGTAGATATTTCCATGTTTATACTGACAGTGGTGTAGATATTTCTATGTTTATACAGATAGTGGTGTAGATATTTCCATGTTTATACAGATAGCGGTGTAGATATCTCCATGTTTACAGAGATGGCGATGTAGATAATTCCATATTTGCACAGATTGCGGTGTAGATATTTCCATCTTTACACAGATAGCGGTGTACATATTTCCGTGTTTACAGAGATAGCTGTGTAGATATTTACATGTTTACACAGATAGTGTTGTAGATATTTCCATGTTTATACAGATAGCATTGTAGATATTTCCATGTTTATAAAGATAGCGGTGGAGATCTTTCAATGTTTATACAGATGGCCATGGAGATATTTCCCTGTTTATACAGATGGCGGTGTAGATATTTCCAAGTTTATACAGATAGCGGTGTAGATATTTCCATGTTTATACAGATAGCGGTGTAGATATTTAAATGTATACAGATGGCGGTGTAGGTATTTGCATGTTTATAGAGATGGCGGTGTAGATATTTCCATGTTTATACAGATGGCTGTGTACATATTTTCATATGTATACAGATGGCAGTGTAGATATTTCCATGTTTTACAAATGGAGGTGTAGATATTTCCATGTTTATACAGATGACTGTGTAAATATTTCCATGTTTTTACAGATGGCGGTGTAGATATTTCCATGTTTATACAGATAGCGTTGTAGATATTACCATGTTTATAGAGATGGCTGTGTAGATATTTCCGTGTTTATACAGATGGCAGTGAAAGTATTTCCATGTTTATACACATAGTGTTGTAGATATTTCCATGTTTATGCAGATGACGGTGTAGTTATATCCATGTTGATAGAGATGGCGGTGTAGATATTTCCATGTTTATAGAGATAGCCATGGAGATATTTCCATGATTATACAGCACGCTGTGTAGACGTTTCCATGTTTATAGAATTAGCCGTGTAGTTATTTCCATATTTATACAGATAGCAGTGTACATATTTCCTTGTTTATACAGATAGCGGTGGAGATATTTCTTGTTTATACAAAAAGTGGTGTAGATATTTCCATTTTTTAACAGATAGCGGTGTAGACAATTCCATGTATATAGAGAGAGCGGTGTAGAAATTTCCATATTTATACAGATAGCGGTGTAGTTATTTCCATGTATATACAGATAGCGTTGTCGATATTTCCATGTTTCTACAGATTGCGGTGTTGGTATTTCCATGTTTATATAGATAGCCATGTATATATTTCCATGTTTATACAGATGACTGTGTAGATATTTCCATGTTTTTACAGATGGCATTGTAGATATTTCCATGTTTATACAGATGGAGGTTTAGATATTTCCATGTTTATACAGATGACTCTGTAGATATTTTCATGTTTTTATAGATGGCGGTGTAGATAATTTCATGTTTATACAGATAGCGGTGTGGCTATTTCCATGTTTATACAGATAGTAGTGTAGTTATTTCCATGTTTATAGAGATAGCTTTGTAGACATTTCCATGTTTATACAGATAGCGGTGTAGATATTTCCATGTTTATACAGATGGCAGTGTACATATTTCCATGCTTATACAGATAATGGTGTAGATAATTCCATCTTTATACAGTTGACTGTGTAGGTACTTCTATGTTTAAATGGATGGCGGTGTAGATATTTCCATGTTTACAGAGATAGCCATGTAGATATTTACATGTTTACACAGATAGAGGTGTAGGCATTTCCATGTTTATAGAGATCGCGGTGTAGATATTTCAATATTTATACAGATAGCGGTGTAGATATTTCCATGTTTATACAGATAGCAGTGTAGATACTTCCATGTTTATACAGATGGCGGTGTAGGTATTTCCATGTTCCTAGAGATAGCCAAGTAGATATTTCCACGTTTATACAGCTAGCGGTGTAGATATTTCCATGTTTATAGAGATAGCGATTTAGATTTTTCCATATTTTTACAGATAGCATTGTAGATACTTCCATGTTTATACAGATTGCGTTGTAGATATTTCCATGTTTATACAGATTGCGGTGTGGGTATTTCCATGTTTATGGAGATAGCTGTGTAGATATTTCCATGTTTATACAGATGTCTGTGTAGATATTTCCATGTGTATACAGATGACGGTGTAGATATTTCCATGTTTATACTCATGGAGATGTAGATATTTCCAAGTTTTTACAGATAACTGTGTAGATATTTCCATGTTTTTATAGACGGCGGTGTAGATATTTCCATGTTTATACAGATAGCGGTGTGGCTATTTGCATGTTTATACAGATAGCTCTGTAGATATTTCCATGACTATACAGATAGCTGTGTAGATGTCACCATGTTTATACAGATGTTTGTGTAGGTATTTCCATGTATATACAGATTGCGGTGTAGATATTTCCATGTTTTTACACATGGCTGTGTAGATATTTCCATGTATATACAGATAGCAGTGTGGATATTTCCATGTTTATACAGACAGTGGGGTAGATATTACCATGTTTACACAGATAGCGGTTTAGATATTTCCATCTTTGCACAGATTGCGGTGTAGATATTTCCATGTTTACAAAGATAGCGGTGTAGATATTTCCATGTTTACACAAATTGCGGTGTAGATATTTCCATGTTTACACAGATAGTGGTGTAGATATTTCCATGTTTATACAGATAACTGTGTAGGTATTTCCATGTTTATACAGATGACAGTGTAGATATTTCTGTGTTTATACAGATGGCAGTGCAGATATTTTCATGTTTATACAGATGGCAGTGTAGATATTTCCATTTTTATACAGATCGTGGTGTATATGTTTCCATGTTTATATAGATAGCGGCGTAGATATTTCCATGTTTACACAGATAGTGTTGTAGATATTTCCATGTTTATACAGACAGAGGCGTAGATGTTTCCATGATTATACAGATAGCGGTGTAGATGTTTCCATGTTTATACAGATAGCGGTGGAGATATGTCCATGTTTGTACAGATCGTGGTGTAGATATTTCCATGTTTATGGAGATAGCGGTGTAGATATTTCCATATTTATACAGATAGCGGTGTAGATATTTCCATGTTTATACTGACAGTGGTGTAGATATTTCTATGTTTATACAGATAGTGGTGTAGATATTTCCATGTTTATACAGACAGCGGTGTAGATATCTCCATGTTTACAGAGATGGCGATGTAGATAATTCCATATTTGCACAGATTGCGGTGTAGATATTTCCATATTTACACAGATAGCGGTGTACATATTTCCATGTTTACAGAGATAGCTGTGTAGATATTTCCATGTTTACACAGATAGTGTTGTAGATATTTCCATGTTTATACAGATAGCGTTGTAGATATTTCCATGTTTATAAAGATAGCGGTGGAGATCTTTCAATGTTTATACAGATGGCCATGGAGATATTTCCCTGTTTATACAGATGGCGGTGTAGATATTTCCAAGTTTATAAAGATAGCGGTGTAGATATTTCCATGTTTATACAGATAGTGGTGTAGATATTTGCATGTTTATATAGGAAGATGTGTAGATATTTCCATGTTTATACACATCACGGTGTAGATATTTCCATGTTTATGCAGACGGCGGTGTAGATATTTCCATGTTTATAGAGATGGTGGTGTAGATATTTCCATGTTTATAGAGATAGCGGTGTAGATAATTCCATGTTTATAGAGATGGTGGTGTAGGTATTTCCATGTATATAAAGATAGTGGAGTAGATATTTCCATATTTATTCAGATAGCGGTGTAGACATTTCCATGCTTATACAGATAGTGGTGTTGATATTTCCATGTTTATACACATAGCGGTGCAGACATTTCCATGTTTATTCTGCTCGTGGTGCAGGTATTTCCATGTTTATACAGATGGCAGTGTAGGTATTTCCATGTTTATGCAGATAGAGGTGTAGATATTTCCATGTTTATACAGATGACTCTGTAGATATTTTCATGTTTTTATAGATGGTGGTGTAGATAATTCCATGTTTATACAGATAGCGGTGTGGCTATTTCCATGTTTATACAGATAGCAGCGTAGTTATTTCCATGTTTATAGACATAGCTTTGTAGACATTTCCATGTTTATACAGATAGCGGTGTAGATATTTCCATGTTTATACAGATGGCAGTGTAGATATTTCCATGTTTATACGGATAATGGTGTAGATAATTCCATCTTTATACAGTTGACTGTGTAGGTATTTCTATGTTTAAACGGATGGCGGTGTAGATATTTCCATGTTTACAGAGATAGCCATGTAGATATTTAGATGTTTATACAGATAGAGGTGTAGGCATTTCCATGTTTATAGAGATAGCGGTGTAGATATTTCAATATTTATACAGATAGCGGTGTAGATATTTCCATGTTTATACAGATAGCAGTGTAGATACTTCCATGTTTATACAGATGGCGGTGTAGATATTTCCATGTTCCTAGAGATAGCCAAGTAGATATTTCCACGTTTATACAGCTAGCGGTGTAGATATTTCCATGTTTATAGAGATAGCGATGTAGATTTTTCCATATTTTTACAGATAGCATTGTAGATAGTTCCATGTTTATACAGATTGCGGTGTAGATATTTCCATGTTTATACAGATTGCGGTGTGGGTATTTCCATGTTTATGGAGATAGCTGTGTAGATATTTCCATGTTTATACAGATGGTTGTGTAGATATTTCCATGTGTATACAGATGACGGTGTAGATATTTCCATGTTTATACTCATGGAGATGTAGATATTTCCAAGTTTTTACAGATAACTGTGTAGATATTTCCATGTTTTTATAGACGGCGGTGTAGATATTTCCATGTTTATACAGATAGCGGTGTGGCTATTTGCATGTTTATACAGATAGCTCTGTAGATATTTCCATGACTATACAGATAGCTGTGTAGATGTCACCATGTTTATACAGATGTTTGTGTAGGTATTTCCATGTATATACAGATTGCGGTGTAGATATTTCCATGTTTTTACACATGGCTGTGTAGATATTTCCATGTATATACAGATAGCGGTGTGGATATTTCCATGTTTATACAGACAGTGGGGTAGATATTACCATGTTTACACAGATAGCGGTTTAGATATTTCCATCTTTGCACAGATTGCGGTGTAGATATTTCCATGTTTACAAAGATAGCGGTGTAGATATTTCCATGTTTACACAAATTGCGGTGTAGATATTTCCATGTTTACACAGATAGTGGTGTAGATATTTCCATGTTTATACAGATAACTGTGTAGGTATTTCCATGTTTATACAGATGACAGTGTAGATATTTCTGTGTTTATACAGATGGCAGTGCAGATATTTTCATGTTTATACAGATGGCAGTGTAGATATTTCCATTTTTATACAGATCGTGGTGTATATGTTTCCATGTTTATATAGATAGCGGCGTAGATATTTCCATGTTTACACAGATAGTGTTGTAGATATTTCCATGTTTATACAGACAGAGGCGTAGATGTTTCCATGATTATACAGATAGCGGTGTAGATGTTTCCATGTTTATACAGATAGCGGTGGAGATATGTCCATGTTTGTACAGATCGTGGTGTAGATATTTCCATGTTTATGGAGATAGCGGTGTAGATATTTCCATATTTATACAGATAGCGGTGTAGATATTTCCATGTTTATACTGACAGTGGTGTAGATATTTCTATGTTTATACAGATAGTGGTGTAGATATTTCCATGTTTATACAGATAGCGGTGTAGATATCTCCATGTTTACAGAGATGGCGATGTAGATAATTCCATATTTGCACAGATTGCGGTGTAGATATTTCCATCTTTACACAGATAGCGGTGTACATATTTCCATGTTTACAGAGATAGCTGTGTAGATATTTACATGTTTACACAGATAGTGTTGTAGATATTTCCATGTTTATACAGATAGCATTGTAGATATTTCCATGTTTATAAAGATAGCGGTGGAGATCTTTCAATGTTTATACAGATGGCCATGGAGATATTTCCCTGTTTATACAGATGGCGGTGTAGATATTTCCAAGTTTATACAGATAGCGGTGTAGATATTTCCATGTTTATACAGATAGCGGTGTAGATATTTAAATGTATACAGATGGCGGTGTAGGTATTTGCATGTTTATAGAGATGGCGGTGTAGATATTTCCATGTTTATACAGATGGCTGTGTACATATTTTCATATGTATACAGATGGCAGTGTAGATATTTCCATGTTTTACAAATGGAGGTGTAGATATTTCCATGTTTATACAGATGACTGTGTAAATATTTCCATGTTTTTACAGATGGCGGTGTAGATATTTCCATGTTTATACAGATAGCGTTGTAGATATTACCATGTTTATAGAGATGGCTGTGTAGATATTTCCGTGTTTATACAGATGGCAGTGAAAGTATTTCCATGTTTATACACATAGTGTTGTAGATATTTCCATGTTTATGCAGATGACGGTGTAGTTATATCCATGTTGATAGAGATGGCGGTGTAGATATTTCCATGTTTATAGAGATAGCCATGGAGATATTTCCATGATTATACAGCACGCTGTGTAGACGTTTCCATGTTTATAGAATTAGCCGTGTAGTTATTTCCATATTTATACAGATAGCAGTGTACATATTTCCTTGTTTATACAGATAGCGGTGGAGATATTTCTTGTTTATACAAAAAGTGGTGTAGATATTTCCATTTTTTAACAGATAGCGGTGTAGACAATTCCATGTATATAGAGAGAGCGGTGTAGAAATTTCCATATTTATACAGATAGCGGTGTAGTTATTTCCATGTATATACAGATAGCGTTGTCGATATTTCCATGTTTCTACAGATTGCGGTGTTGGTATTTCCATGTTTATATAGATAGCCATGTATATATTTCCATGTTTATACAGATGACTGTGTAGATATTTCCATGTTTTTACAGATGGCATTGTAGATATTTCCATGTTTATACAGATGGAGGTTTAGATATTTCCATGTTTATACAGATGACTCTGTAGATATTTTCATGTTTTTATAGATGGCGGTGTAGATAATTTCATGTTTATACAGATAGCGGTGTGGCTATTTCCATGTTTATACAGATAGTAGTGTAGTTATTTCCATGTTTATAGAGATAGCTTTGTAGACATTTCCATGTTTATACAGATAGCGGTGTAGATATTTCCATGTTTATACAGATGGCAGTGTACATATTTCCATGCTTATACAGATAATGGTGTAGATAATTCCATCTTTATACAGTTGACTGTGTAGGTACTTCTATGTTTAAATGGATGGCGGTGTAGATATTTCCATGTTTACAGAGATAGCCATGTAGATATTTACATGTTTACACAGATAGAGGTGTAGGCATTTCCATGTTTATAGAGATCGCGGTGTAGATATTTCAATATTTATACAGATAGCGGTGTAGATATTTCCATGTTTATACAGATAGCAGTGTAGATACTTCCATGTTTATACAGATGGCGGTGTAGGTATTTCCATGTTCCTAGAGATAGCCAAGTAGATATTTCCACGTTTATACAGCTAGCGGTGTAGATATTTCCATGTTTATAGAGATAGCGATTTAGATTTTTCCATATTTTTACAGATAGCATTGTAGATACTTCCATGTTTATACAGATTGCGTTGTAGATATTTCCATGTTTATACAGATTGCGGTGTGGGTATTTCCATGTTTATGGAGATAGCTGTGTAGATATTTCCATGTTTATACAGATGTCTGTGTAGATATTTCCATGTGTATACAGATGACGGTGTAGATATTTCCATGTTTATACTCATGGAGATGTAGATATTTCCAAGTTTTTACAGATAACTGTGTAGATATTTCCATGTTTTTATAGACGGCGGTGTAGATATTTCCATGTTTATACAGATAGCGGTGTGGCTATTTGCATGTTTATACAGATAGCTCTGTAGATATTTCCATGACTATACAGATAGCTGTGTAGATGTCACCATGTTTATACAGATGTTTGTGTAGGTATTTCCATGTATATACAGATTGCGGTGTAGATATTTCCATGTTTTTACACATGGCTGTGTAGATATTTCCATGTATATACAGATAGCAGTGTGGATATTTCCATGTTTATACAGACAGTGGGGTAGATATTACCATGTTTACACAGATAGCGGTTTAGATATTTCCATCTTTGCACAGATTGCGGTGTAGATATTTCCATGTTTACAAAGATAGCGGTGTAGATATTTCCATGTTTACACAAATTGCGGTGTAGATATTTCCATGTTTACACAGATAGTGGTGTAGATATTTCCATGTTTATACAGATAACTGTGTAGGTATTTCCATGTTTATACAGATGACAGTGTAGATATTTCTGTGTTTATACAGATGGCAGTGCAGATATTTTCATGTTTATACAGATGGCAGTGTAGATATTTCCATTTTTATACAGATCGTGGTGTATATGTTTCCATGTTTATATAGATAGCGGCGTAGATATTTCCATGTTTACACAGATAGTGTTGTAGATATTTCCATGTTTATACAGACAGAGGCGTAGATGTTTCCATGATTATACAGATAGCGGTGTAGATGTTTCCATGTTTATACAGATAGCGGTGGAGATATGTCCATGTTTGTACAGATCGTGGTGTAGATATTTCCATGTTTATGGAGATAGCGGTGTAGATATTTCCATATTTATACAGATAGCGGTGTAGATATTTCCATGTTTATACTGACAGTGGTGTAGATATTTCTATGTTTATACAGATAGTGGTGTAGATATTTCCATGTTTATACAGACAGCGGTGTAGATATCTCCATGTTTACAGAGATGGCGATGTAGATAATTCCATATTTGCACAGATTGCGGTGTAGATATTTCCATATTTACACAGATAGCGGTGTACATATTTCCATGTTTACAGAGATAGCTGTGTAGATATTTCCATGTTTACACAGATAGTGTTGTAGATATTTCCATGTTTATACAGATAGCGTTGTAGATATTTCCATGTTTATAAAGATAGCGGTGGAGATCTTTCAATGTTTATACAGATGGCCATGGAGATATTTCCCTGTTTATACAGATGGCGGTGTAGATATTTCCAAGTTTATAAAGATAGCGGTGTAGATATTTCCATGTTTATACAGATAGTGGTGTAGATATTTGCATGTTTATATAGGAAGATGTGTAGATATTTCCATGTTTATACACATCACGGTGTAGATATTTCCATGTTTATGCAGACGGCGGTGTAGATATTTCCATGTTTATAGAGATGGTGGTGTAGATATTTCCATGTTTATAGAGATAGCGGTGTAGATAATTCCATGTTTATAGAGATGGTGGTGTAGGTATTTCCATGTATATAAAGATAGTGGAGTAGATATTTCCATATTTATTCAGATAGCGGTGTAGACATTTCCATGCTTATACAGATAGTGGTGTTGATATTTCCATGTTTATACACATAGCGGTGCAGACATTTCCATGTTTATTCTGCTCGTGGTGCAGGTATTTCCATGTTTATACAGATGGCAGTGTAGGTATTTCCATGTTTATGCAGATAGAGGTGTAGATATTTCCATGTTTATACAGATGACTCTGTAGATATTTTCATGTTTTTATAGATGGTGGTGTAGATAATTCCATGTTTATACAGATAGCGGTGTGGCTATTTCCATGTTTATACAGATAACAGCGTAGTTATTTCCATGTTTATAGACATAGCTTTGTAGACATTTCCATGTTTATACAGATAGCGGTGTAGATATTTCCATGTTTATACAGATGGCAGTGTAGATATTTCCATGTTTATACGGATAATGGTGTAGATAATTCCATCTTTATACAGTTGACTGTGTAGGTATTTCTATGTTTAAACGGATGGCGGTGTAGATATTTCCATGTTTACAGAGATAGCCATGTAGATATTTAGATGTTTATACAGATAGAGGTGTAGGCATTTCCATGTTTATAGAGATAGCGGTGTAGATATTTCAATATTTATACAGATAGCGGTGTAGATATTTCCATGTTTATACAGATAGCAGTGTAGATACTTCCATGTTTATACAGATGGCGGTGTAGATATTTCCATGTTCCTAGAGATAGCCAAGTAGATATTTCCACGTTTATACAGCTAGCGGTGTAGATATTTCCATGTTTATAGAGATAGCGATGTAGATTTTTCCATATTTTTACAGATAGCATTGTAGATAGTTCCATGTTTATACAGATTGCGGTGTAGATATTTCCATGTTTATACAGATTGCGGTGTGGGTATTTCCATGTTTATGGAGATAGCTGTGTAGATATTTCCATGTTTATACAGATGGTTGTGTAGATATTTCCATGTGTATACAGAAGACGGTGTAGATATTTCCATGTTTATACTCATGGAGATGTAGATATTTCCAAGTTTTTACAGATGACTGTGTAGATATTTCCATGTTTTTATAGACGGCGGTGTAGATATTTCCATGTTTATACAGATAGCGGTGTGGCTATTTGCATGTTTATACAGATAGCTCTGTGGATATTTCCATGACTATACAGATAGCTGTGTAGATGTCACCATGTTTATACAGATGTTTGTGTAGGTATTTCCATGTATATACAGATTGCGGTGTAGATATTTCCATGTTTTTACAGATGGCTGTGTAGATATTTCCATGTATATACAGATAGCGGTGTGGATATTTCCATGTTTATAGAGACAGTGGTGTAGATATTACCATGTTTACACAGATAGCGGTTTAGATATTTCCATCTTTGCACAGATTGCGGTGTAGATATTTCCATGTTTACAAAGATAGCGGTGTAGATATTTCCATGTTTACACAAATTGCGGTGTAGATATTTCCATGTTTACACAGATAGTGGGGTAGATATTTCCATGTTTATACAGATAACTGTGTAGGTATTTCCATGTTTATACAGATGACAGTGTAGGTATTTCTATGTTTATACAGATGGCAGTGCAGATATTTTCATGTTTATACAGATGGCAGTGTAGATATTTCCATTTTTATACAGATCGTGGTGTATATGTTTCCATGTTTATATAGATAGCGGCGTAGATATTTCCATGTTTACAAAGATAGTGTTGTAGATATTTCCATGTTTATACAGACAGAGGCGTAGATGTTTCCATGTTTATACAGATAGCGGTGTAGATGTTTCCATGTTTATACAGATAGCGGTGGAGATATTTCCACGTATGTACTCATCGTGGTGTAGATATTTCCATGTTTATGGAGATAGCGGTGTAGATATTTCCATGTTTATACAGATAGCGGTGTAGATATTTCCATGTTTATAGAGATAGCGGTGCAGATATTTCCATGTTTGTATAGATGGCGGTGTTGATATTTCCATCTATACACAGATGACCGTGTAGATATTTCCAGGTTTACAGATGGCGGCGCAGATATTTCCATGGATATGTAGATCGCAGTGTAGATATTTCCATGTTTATACAGATAGCGGTGTAATTATTTCCATGTTTATATAGATATCGGTGTAGATATTTCCATGTATGTATACATGGCAGTGTAGATATTTCCATGTTTATACAGATGGCGGTGTAGATATATCCATGTTTATACAGATAACTTTGTAAGTATTTCCATGTTTATACAGATGGCGGTGCAGATATTTCGATGTTTATAGAGATAGCATTGGAGATATTTCCATGTTTATACAGACAGCGGTGTAGATATTTCAATGTTTATACTGATGGTGGTGTAGATATTTCCATGTTTATAGAGATGGTGGTGTAGATATTTCCATGTTCATAGAGATAGCGGTGTCGATTTTTCCATGTTTACAGGGATAGCGGTGTGCATATTTCCATGTTTATACAGATAGGGGTGTAGATATTTCCATGTTTATAGAGATGGCGGTGTAGATATTTCCATGTTTATACAGATCACGGTGTAGATATTTCCTTGTTTGTACAAATAGCGGAGTAGTTATTTCCATGTTTATACAGATAGCGGTGTAGATATTTCCATGTAAATACAGATGGCTGTGTAGATATTTCCATGTTTATACAGATGGCTGTGTAGATATGTCCATGTTTATACAGATGACTTTGTAGTTATTTCCATGTTTATACAGATGGCGGTGTAGATATTTCCATGTTTATGGAGATAGCAGTGTAGATATTTCCATGTTTATACAGATCGCGGTGTAGATATTTCCATGTTTATACAGATCGCTGTGTAGATATTTCCATGTTTATACTGATAGCGGTGTAGATATTTCCATGTTTTTACAAATATCGGTGTAGATATTTCCATGTTTACACAGATTGCGGTGTAGATATTTAAATCTTTCTACAGATGGCATTGTAGATATTTCCATGTTTATACAGATCGCGGTGTGGAAATTTCCATGTTTGTATAGATGGCGGTGTTGATATTTCCATCTATACACAGATGACCGTGTAGATATTTCCAGGTTTACAGATGGCGGCGCAGATATTTCCATGGATATGTAGATCGCAGTGTAGATATTTCCATGTTTATACAGATAGCGGTGTAATTATTTCCATGTTTATATAGATATCGGTGTAGATATTTCCATGTATGTATACATGGCAGTGTAGATATTTCCATGTTTATACAGATGGCGGTGTAGATATATCCATGTTTATACAGATAACTTTGTAAGTATTTCCATGTTTATACAGATGGCGGTGCAGATATTTCGATGTTTATAGAGATAGCATTGGAGATATTTCCATGTTTATACAGACAGCGGTGTAGATATTTCAATGTTTATACTGATGGTGGTGTAGATATTTCCATGTTTATAGAGATGGTGGTGTAGATATTTCCATGTTCATAGAGATAGCGGTGTCGATTTTTCCATGTTTACAGGGATAGCGGTGTGCATATTTCCATGTTTATACAGATAGGGGTGTAGATATTTCCATGTTTATAGAGATGGCGGTGTAGATATTTCCATGTTTATACAGATCACGGTGTAGATATTTCCTTGTTTGTACAAATAGCGGAGTAGTTATTTCCATGTTTATACAGATAGCGGTGTAGATATTTCCATGTAAATACAGATGGCTGTGTAGATATTTCCATGTTTATACAGATGGCTGTGTAGATATGTCCATGTTTATACAGATGACTTTGTAGTTATTTCCATGTTTATACAGATGGCGGTGTAGATATTTCCATGTTTATGGAGATAGCAGTGTAGATATTTCCATGTTTATACAGATCGCGGTGTAGATATTTCCATGTTTATACAGATCGCTCTGTAGATATTTCCATGTTTATACTGATAGCGGTGTAGATATTTCCATGTTTTTACAAATATCGGTGTAGATATTTCCATGTTTACACAGATTGCGGTGTAGATATTTAAATCTTTCTACAGATGGCATTGTAGATATTTCCATGTTTATACAGATCGCGGTGTGGAAATTTCCATGTTTATATAGATGGTGGTGTAGATATTACCATGTTTATACAGATAGCGGTGAAGATATTTCCATGTTTATACAGATCGTTTTGAAGATATTTCCATGTTTATACAGATCGCGGTGTAGATATTTCCATGTTTATACAAATCGCGGTGTAGATATTTACATGTTTATACGGATGGCTGTGTAGATATTTCCATGTGTATACAGATGGCATTGTAGATATTTCCGTGTTTATACAGATGACTGCATAGGTATTTCCATGTTTTTACAGATGGCAGTGCAGATATTTCCATGTTTATAGAGATAGCGATGTAGATATTTCCATGTTTTTACAGATGGTGGTGTTGATATTTCCATCTATACACAGATGGCCGTGCAGATATTTCCATGTTTATTCAGATCACGGTGTAGATATTTCCATGTTTATACAGATGGCGGTGTAGATATTTCCATGTTTATACAGATAGCGGTGTAGGTATTTCCATGGTTATACAGATAGCGGTGTAGATATTTCCATGTTTATAGAGATAGCGGTGTAGGTATTTCCATGTTTATAAACATAGCGGTGTAGATATTTCCATCTTTATATAGATGGCGTTGTAGATATTTCCATGTTTATACCGATAGCGGTGTTGTTATTTTCATGTTTATACAGATAGCGATGTAGATATTTCCATGTTTATTCAGCTCGCGGTGCAGATATTTATATCTTTATACAGATGGCATTGTAGATATTTCCTTATTCACACAGATGGCGGTGTAGATGTTTCATGTTTATACAGATGGCGGAGTAGTTATTTCCATGTTTATGGAGATGGCAGTGTAGATATTTTCATGTTTATTGAGATGGCGGTGTAGATATTTCCATGTTTATACAGATAGCGGTGTAGTTATTTCAATGTTTATATAGATAGCTTTGTTGATATTTCCATGCATGTGCACATGGCTGTGTAGATATTTCCATGTATATACAGATGGCGGTGTAGATATTTCCATGTTTATACAGATAACTTTGTATTTCCATGTTTATACAGATGGCGGTGTAGATATTTCGATGTTTATAGAGATAGCAGTGGAGATATTTCCATGTTTATACAGATAGCGGTGTAGATATTTCCAAGTTTATACTGATCGTGGTGTAGATATTTCCATGTTTATAGCGATGGTGGTGTAGATATTTCCATGTTCATAGAGATAGCGGTGTTGATTTTTCCATGTTTATAGTGATAGCCGTGTGGATATTTCTATGTTTATACAAATAGGGGTGTAGGTATTTCCATGTTTATAGAGATGGCAGTGTAGATATTTCCATGTTTTTTACAGATCACGGTGTAGATATTTCCTTGTTTATACAAATAGTGGTGTAGTTACTTCCATTTTTATACAGATAGCGGTGTAGATATTTCCATGTATATACAGATGGCTGTGTACATATTTCCATGTTTATACAGATGGCTGTGTAGATATTTCCATGTTTATACAGATGACTTTGTAGGTATTTCCATGTTTATACAGATGGCTGTGTAGATATTTCCATGTTTCTGGAGATAGCTGTGTAGATATTTCCATGTTTATAGAGATAGCGGTGTAGATATTTCCATGTTTATACAGATCGCGGTGTAGATATTTCCATGTTTATACAGA
Organism: Pan troglodytes; assembly: GCF_028858775.2. Lineage (NCBI taxonomy): Eukaryota > Metazoa > Chordata > Mammalia > Primates > Hominidae > Pan > Pan troglodytes. The sequence continues at coordinate 208,315 of NC_072416.2, read as the reverse complement.
TCGCAGTGTAGATATTTCCATGTTTATACAGATAGCGGTGTAGCTATTTCCATATTTACACAGATAGCGGTGTAGATATTTCCATGTTTATAGAGATAGTGGTGTAGGTATTTCCATGTTTATAGACATAGCGGTGTAGTTATTTCCATGTTTATATAGATGGCATTGTAGATATTTCCATGTTTATACCGATAGCGGTGTTGGTATTTCCATGTTTATACAGATAGCGATGTAGATATTTCCATGTTTATTCAGCTCGCGGTGCAGATATTTATATCATTATACAGATGGCATTGTAGATATTTCCTTATTCACACAGATGGCGGTGTAGAGGTTTCATGTTTGTACAGATGGCGGAGTAGTTTTTTCCATGTTTATGGAGATGGCAATGTAGATATTTTCATGTTTATTGAGATGGCGGTGTAGATATTTCCATGTTTATAGAGATAGCAGTGTAGATATTTACATGTTTATACAGATGGCTGTGTAGATATTTCCATGTGTATACAGATGGCATTGTAGATATTTCCATGTTTATACAGATGACTGTATAGGTATTTCCATGGTTTTACAGATGACAGTGCAGATATTTCCATGTTTTTAGAGATAGCGATGTAGATATTTCCATGTTTGTACAGATGGCGGTGTTGATATTTCCATCTATACACAGATGGCCGTGTAGATATTTCCATGTCTATACAGATGGCGGCGTAGATATTTCCATGGACATGCAGATGGCAGTGTAGATATTTCCATGTTTATACAGATGGTGGTGTAGATATTTCCATGTTTATTCAGATGACTGTGTAGATATTTCCATGTTTTTAAAGATGGCAATGTAGATATTTCAATGTTTATAAAGATGGAGCTGTAGATATTCCATGTTTAAACAGATAACGGTGGAGATATTTCCATGTTTATACAGACAGCAGTGGAGATATTTCCATGTTTATACACACAGCGGTGCACATATTTCCACGTTTATAGAGACAGCGGTGTAGGTATTTCCATGTTTATACACAAAGCGGTGCAGATATTTCCATGTTTACACAGATGCCTATGCAGATATTTCCATATTTATACAGAGAGCTGTGTAGATATTTCTATGTTTATACAGATGGCAGTGTAGATATTTCCATGTTCCTACACATGACTGTGTAGGTATTTCCGTGTTTATACAGATGGCTTTGTAGATATTTCCATGTTTATAGAGATAGCGGTGCAGATATTTCCATGTTTATATAGATAGCGGTGTAAATATTTCCATGTTTATACAGATCGTGGTGTAGATATTTCCATCTTTCTACAGATGGCAATGTAGATATTTCCATGTTTATACAGATGGCCGTGTAGATATTTCCATATTTATACATATGTCTGTGTAGATATTTCCATGTGTATACAGATGGTATTGTAGGTATTTCCATGTTTATACAGATGGTGGTGTAGATATTTCCATGTTTATTCAGATGAATGTGTAGATGATTCCATGTTTTTTCAGATGGCAGTGTAGATATTTCAATGTTAATAGAGACGGCGCTGTAGATATTTCCATGTTTAAACAGATACCGGTGTAGATATTTCCATGTTTATACAGACCACAGTGTAGTTATTTCCATGTTTATAGAGATAACAGTGTAGATATTTCCATGTTTGTGCAGATGGCGGTTTTGATGTTTCCATCTATACACAGATTGCCCTGTAGGTATTTCCATGGGTATACAGATGGCATTGAAGATATTTCCATGTTTATACAGATGGTGGTGTAGATATTTCCATGTTTACACAGCTGACTGTATAGGTATTTCCATGTTTATACAGATGGCGGTGTAGATATTTCCGTGTTTATAGAGATGGCGGTGTAGATATATCCATGTTCATAGAGATAGCAGTGAGGATATTTCCATCTTTATACAGATAGCAGTGTATATATTTCCATTTTTATAGAGATAGCGGTTTTGATATTTCATATTTATACAGATAGCGGTGTAGATATTTCCATGTTTATACAGATGGTGGCACAGATATTTCCATGGATATGTAGATGGCGGTGCAGATTTTCCATGTTTATACAGATAGCGGTGTAGTTATTTCCCTGTTTATATAGAGAGCGGTGTAGATATTTCCATGTATGTACACATGGCTTTGTAGATATTTCCATGTTTATACAGATGGCGGTGTAGGTATTTCCATGTTTATACAGATAACTCTGTAAGTATTTCCATGTTTATACAGATGGCGCTGTAGATATTTCGATATTTATAGAGATAGCAGTGGAGATATTTCCATGTTTATACAGATAGCGGTGTAGATATTTCAATGTTTATACTGATCGTGGTGTAGATATTTCCATGTTTATAGAGATGGCACTGTAGATATTTCCATGTTCATACAGATAGCGGTGTAGATATTACCATGTTTCCACAGATAACGGTGTAGATATTTCCATCTTTGAACAGATTGCGGTGTGGATATTTCCATGTTTATTTAGATAGCGTTGTAGATATTTCCATGTTTACACTGATAGCTCTGTAGACATTTCCAAGTTTACACAGATAGCATTATAGATATTTCCATGTTTATAGAGATAGTGGTTTAGGTATTTCCATGTTTATACAGACTGCTGTGTTGTTATTTCCATGTTTATACAGATAGCGGTGTAGATTGTTCCATGTTTATGGAGATGGCGGTGTAGATATTTTCATGTTTATAGAGATGGTGGTGTAGATATTTCCATTTTTATAGAGATGACTTTGAAGTTATTTCCATGTTTATACAGATGGCTGTGTAGATATTTCCATGTTTATACAGATAACGGTGGAGATATTTCCTTGTTTATAGAGATCGTGTTGAAGTTGTTTCTATGTTTATACAGAGAGCCATGTAGATATTTCCATGTTTATACAGGTAGCGGTGTTCATATTTACATGTTTATACAGATCGTGGTGTAGATATTTCCATTTTCCTCACATGGCAGTTTAGATATTTCCATGTTTATACAGATGGCGGTGTAGATATTTCCATGTTCATTCAGAAGGCGGTATAGATATTTCCATGTTTACAGAGATGGCGGTGTTGATATTTCTATGTTTATAGAGATAGAGGTGTAAATATTTTCATTTGTATAGAGATGGTGGTGTAGGTATTTCCATGTTTATAATGACAGTGGTGTAGGTATTTCCATGTTTATAATGACAGTGGTGTAGGTATTTCCATGTTTATACAGATAGCGATGTAGATATTTCCATGTTTGTACAGATAGCGGTGTAGATATTTCCATGTTCATAGAGATAGCAGTGTAGATATTTCCATGTTTATACAGATGGCGGTGTATATATTTCCATGTTTATTCAGATGGCGCTGTATTTATTTCCATGTTTATACAGATGGCGCTGTAGATATTTCCATGTTCATACAGATGGCAGTGTGGATATTTCCATGATTATACAGATATCGGTGAATATATTTCCATGCTTACAGAGATAGCGGTGTAGTTATTTCCATCTTTGCACAGATTGCAGTGTAGGTATTGCCAAATTTACATAGATAGCGGTGTAGATATTTCCAAGTTTACACAGATAGCTGTGTAGATATTTCCATGTTTACAGAGATAGCATTGTAGATATTTCCGTGTTTATACAGATTGCGGTGTAGTTATTTCCATGTTGATACAGACAGCGGTATAGATATTTCCATGTTTATACAGGTAGCGGTTTAGAAATTAACATATTTATACAGATCGCTTTGTAGACATTTCCATTTTTCTACAGATGGCAGTGTAGATATTTCCACGTTTATTCAGATGGCGGCGTAGATATTTCCATGTTTATAGAGATGGCGGTGTAGTTATTTCTACGTTTATAGAGAAAGCTGTGTAAATATCTCCATGTTTATAGAGATGGTGGTGTAAGTATTTTCATGTTTATAGAGATTGCGGTGCAGATATTTCTATGTTTATACAGATAACGGTGTTGTTATTTCCATGTTTATACAGATAGCGTTGTAGATATTTCCATGTTTATACAGCTCGCGGTGTAGATATTTCCATCTTTATACTGATGGCAGTGTAGAAATTTCCATGTTTATACAGATAGCGGTGTAGATATTTCCATGTCTATAGAGAAAGCGGTATAGGTATTTCCATATTTATACAGATTGTGGTGTAGATACTTCCATGTTTATACAGATGGCAGTGATGATATTTCCATGTTAATACAGATGACTGTGTACTTATTTCCATGTTTATACTGATGGTGGTGTAGATATTTCCATGTTAATACAGATGACTGTGTACTTATTTCCATGTTTAAACAGATGGCCGTGTAGATATTTCCATGTTTATAGAGATAGCCATGTAGATATTTCCATGTTTATACAGATACCGGTGTATTCATTTCCACGTTTATAGAGATAGTCATGTAGATATTTCCATATTTATAAAGATATCGCTGTAGATATTTCCATGTTTATACAGATTGTGGTGCAGATATTTCCATGTTTATACAGATAGTGGTGTAGATATTTCCATGTTTATACAGATCGTGGTGTAGATATTTCCATCTTTATACAGATCGTGGTGTAGATATTTCCATGTTTAGACAGATAGCGGTGTAGATATTTCCATGTTTATACAGGTCGCGGTGTAGATATCTCCATGTTTATACAGCTGGCGGTGTAGTTATTTCCTTGTTTATGTAGATGGCGGTGTAGATATTTCCATGATTATGCAGATAGCGATGTAGATATTTTCCTGTTTACAGATGGCGATGTAGATATTTCCATGTTTATAAAGATAGCGGTGTAGATAGTTCCATGTTTATACAGATAGCGGTGTAGATATTTCCACGTTTATACTGATAGCAGTGTAGATAATTCCACGTTTATACAGATAGCAGTGTAGATATTTCCACGTTTATACAGATAGCAGTGTAGATATTTCCACGATTATACAGATAGCGGTGTAGATATTTCCATCTTTATAGAGATAGCGGTGTAGATATTTCCATGTTTACACAGATACGGTTGTAAATATTTCCATGTTTATACAGATAGCGGTTTAGATATTTCCATGTTTGTACAGATGGCGGTGTGGATTTTTCCATGTTATAGACATACCGGTGTAGGTATTTCCATGTTTATAGTGATAGCGGTGAAGGTATTTCCATGTTTATACAGGTAGCGGTGTAGATATTTCCATGTTTATGCAGATAGCGGTGTTAATATTTCCATGTTTATAGGGATAGCGGTGTAGATATTTCTGTGGTTCTACAGATAATGTTGTAGGTATTTTCATTTTTATACAGTTAGCACTGTAGATATTTCCATGTTCATAGAGATGGCTGTGTAGATATTTTCATGTTTATACAGATGGCGGTGTAGATATTTCCATGATTATACAGATGTTGCTGTAGATATCTTCATGTTTATAGAGATATCGGTGTACATATTTCCATGTTTATACAGATAGCGGTGTAGGTATTTCCATGTTAATAGAGATATTGGTGTAGATATTTCCATATTTATAAATAAAGCGGTGTAGATATTTCCACGTTTATACAGATAGCGGAGTTGGTATTTCCATGTTTATACAGATAGCAATTTAGATATTTCCATGTTTATACAGCTCGCGGTATAGTTATTTCCATCTTTATACAGATGGCAGTGTAGATGTTTCCATGTTTATACAGAAAGCGGTGTAGATATTTCCACGTTTATACACATGGCGGTGTAGTTAGTTCCATGATTATGGAGATGGCGCTGTAGATATTTTCATGTTTATAGAGATGGCGGTGTAGATATTTCCATGTTTATAGAGAATGCAGTGTAGATATTTCCATATTTATACAGATCGCGGTGTAGATATTTCCATGTTTCTATGGACAGCAGTGTAGATATTTCCATATTTATACAGATAGCGGTGTAGATATTTCCATGTTTATACAGAAGGCGTTGTAGATATTACCAAGTTTACACAGATAGCTGTGTAGATATTTCCATGTTTCCACAATTAGCGTTGTAGATATTTCGATATTTATAGACATAGCAGTGTAGATATTTCCATGTTTACACAGATAGCATTGCAGATATTTCCATGTTTATATAGATAGCTGTGTAGATATTTCCATGTTTATACAGACGGCGGTGTAGATATTTCCATGTTATAGAGATAGCGGTGTTGGTATTTCCATGTTTATAATGATAACGGTGTGGATATTTCTATGTTTATAGAGGTAGCATTGTACATATTTCCATGTTTATACGGATAGTGGTGTTGTTATTTCCATGTTTATAGGGATAGCGTTGTAGATGCTTCCATGTTTATACAGATAGCGGTGTAGGTATTTCCATTTTTATACAGTTATCGATGTGGATATTTCCATGTTTACAGAGATGGCTGTGTAGATATTTCCATGTTTGTACAGATGGCAGTGTAGATATTTCCATGTTTATACAGATGGCTGTGGAGATATTTCCATGTTTATACAGATGTTGGTGTAGATATTTTCATGTTCATAGAGATATCAGTGTAGATATTTCCATGTTTATACAGATAGCGGTGTAGACATTTCCATGTTTATAGGGATAGCACTGCAGATATTTCCATATTTATACAGATAGCGATGTAAATATTTCCATGTTCCCACAGATAGCGGTGAAGATATTTCCATGCTTATGCAGATATCGGTGTTGATATTACCATGTTTATGGAGATGGCGGTGTAGGTATGTCCATGTTTATAAAGATAGTTGTGGAGATATTTCCATGTTTATACTGATAGCAGTGTAGATATTTCCACGTTTATACAGATAGCGGTGTTGGTATTTCCATGTTTATACGAATAGCAGTTTATATATTTCCATGTTTACACAACTTGCGGTATAGATATTTCCATCTTTATACAGATGGAAGTATAGATGTTTCCATGTTTATACAGAAAGCGGTATAGATATTTCCAAGTTTATACAGATGGTGGTGTAGTTACTTCCATGATAATGTAGATTGCGGTGTAGATATTTTCATGTTTACAGAGATGGCGGTGTAGATATTTCCATACTTATAGAGATTGCGTTGTAGATATTTCCATGATTCTAGAGATACCTGTGTAGTTATTTCCATGTTTATAGAGATAGCAGTGTAGATATTTCCATGTTTATACAGATGGCTGTGTAGATATTTCCATTTGTATACAAACGGCAGTGTAGATATTTCCATGTTTATAGACATGGTGGTGTAGATTTTCCATGTTTATAGAGATAGTGGTGTAGATATTTCCATGTTTATACAGATAGTGGTTTAGATAATTCCATGTGTATACAGATCCCGTTGTAGATATTTCCAGGTTTATACAGATGGCTGTTTAGTTATTTAAATGTTTATAGAGATAACGGTGTAGATATTTCCATGTTTATACAGATAGTGGTGTAGATATTTCCATGTTGATTCAGATCGTGGTGTAGATATTTCCAAGTTTATACAGATAGCGGTGTAGATATTTCCACGTTTATGCAGATAGCGTTGTAGATATTTCCATGTTTATAGAGATGACGGTGTAGATATTTCTATGTTTATAGACATAGTAGTGCAGAAAATTCCATGTTTATACAGATGGCGTTGTAGGTACTTCCATGTTTATGGGTATAGTGGTGTAGATATTTCCATGTTTATACAGATAGCGGTGTCGATATTTCCATGTTTATACAGGTAGCTGTGTTGGTATTTCCATGTTTATACAGATAGCGGAGTAGATATTTCCATGTTTATACAGATAGCGGTGTTGGTATTTCCATGTTTATACAGAGAGCGTTGTAGACATTTCCATGTTTATTCAGCTCACGATGTAGACATTTCCATCGTTATACAGATGGCAGTGTAGATATTAGCATGTTAATACAGATATCGGTGTCGTTATTTCCATGTTTACACAAATGGTGGTGTAGATAGTTCCATCTTTATGGAGATGGTGGTGTAGATATTTTCATGTTTATAGAGATGGCGGTGTAGATATTTCCATGTTTATAGAGATTGCGGTGTAGATATTTCCATGTTTATAGAGATAGCGGTGTAGGAATTTCCATGTTTATACAGAGAGCGATGGAGATATTTCCATGTTTATACAGATTGCGGTGTAGATATTTCCATTTTTATGCAGATAGTGGTGTAGATAGCTCCATGTTTATACAGGTTGTGGTGTAGATATTTCCATGTTTATACAGATATCGGTGCAGATACCTCCATGTTTATACAGATAGCGGTGTAGATATTTCCATTTTTATACAGATAGCTGTGTAGATATTTCCATGTTTATACAGATAGCGGTGTAGATATTTCCATATTTATAAAGATAGCGGTGTATGTATTTCCATGTTTATTCAGATGGCGGTGTAGATATTTCCACATTTATACACATAGCGGTGTGGCTATTTGCATGTTTATACAGATGCAGGGTAGATATTTCCATGTTTACACAGATAGTGGTGTAGATATTTCCATGTTTATACAGATGACTGTGTAGGTATTTCCATGTTTATACAGATGACGGTATAGATATTTCCATGTTTATAGAGATAGCCATGTAGATATTTCCATGTTTATACAGATAGCGGTGTAAACATTTCCATGTTTATAGAGATAGGGGTGTAGATATTTCCATGTTTATACAGATAGCGGTGTAGTTATTTCCATGTTTATACAGATAGCGGTGTAGATATTTAGGTGTTTATGCAGATAGCGGTGCAGATATTTCCATGTTTGTACAAATAGCGGTGCAGATATTTCCACGTTTATACATAAAGCGGTGTAGATATTTCCATTTTTATACAGATAGCGGTGGAGATATTTCCATGTTTATACAGATGGCTGTGTAGATATTTCTCTATTTATAAAGATGGCGGTGAAGATATTTACAAGTTTATACAGATGGCGGTGTAGATATTTCCATTTTTATGCAGATATCGGTGTAGATACTTCCAGGTTTATGCAGATAGCGGTGTAGATATTTTCATGTTTATACAGATAGCAGTGGAGATATTTCCATGTTTATTCAGATGACTGTATAGATATTTCCATGTTTATACAGATGGCGGTGTAGATATTTCCATGTTTATAAAGATAGCGGTGTAGATATTTCCAAGTTTATACAGATAGCGGTGTAGCTATTTAAAAGTTTTTACAGATAGCGGTGCAGATATTTCCATGTTTATACAGATAGCGGTGTAGGTATTTCCAGGTTTATAGAGATAGCGGTGTAGACATTTCCATGTTTATAGAGATAGCGGTTTAGATATTTCCATGTTTATACAGATAGCGGTGTAGGTATTTCCATGTTTATAGAAATGGTGTTGTAGATATTTCCAGGATTATGCAGATGACTGTGTAGATATTTCCATGTTTATACAGATGGCGGTGTAGATATTTCCATGTTTATAGAGATAGCGCTGTAGATATTTCCATGTTTATACAGATAGTGGTGTAGCTATTTCCATGATTATAGAGATGGCGGTGTAGATATTTCCATATTTATACAATTAGCGGTGTAGATATTTCCATGTTTATACAGATGGCGGTGTAGATATTTCCATGTTTTTACAGATAGCGGTGTAGATATTTACATGTTTATACAGATCGTGGTGTAGATATTTCCATGTTCATACAGATAGCGGTGTAGGTATTTCCATGTTTATACAGGTAGCGTTGTAGATATTTCCATGTTTATACAGATCACGGTGTAGAATTTTCCGTCTTTCTAGAGATAGCGGTGTAGATATTTCCATTTTTACACAGATGATGTTGAAGATAGTTCCATGTTTATGGAGATGGCGGTGTAGATATTTTCAGGTTTATGGAGATGGCGGTGTAGATATTTCCGTGTTTATAGAGACAGCGGTGGAGTTATTTCCATGTGTATAGAGATGGCGGTGTAGATATTTCCATGTTTATACAGATAGCGGTGTAGATATTTCCATGTTTGTAGAGATAGCAGTGTAGATATTTCCATATTTATATAGATAGCAGTGTAGATATTTACATGTTTATTCAGATGGCGGTGTAGATATTTCCAAGATTATACAGATAGCGGTGTGGCTATTTCCATGTTTATACAGATAGCGATGTAAATAGTTCCATGTTTATGGAGATTGCTGTGTTGATATTTCCATGTTTATACAGATGGCGGTATAGATATTTACATGTTTATAGAGATAGGCATGAAGATATTTCCATGTTTATACAGATAGAGGAGTAAACATTTCCATGTTTATAGAGATAGCGGTGTAGATATTTCCATGTTTATACTGATAGCGGTGTACCTATTTCCATTTTTATACAGATAGCGGTGGAGATATTTCCATCTTTATACAGATGGCTGTGTAGATATTTCCATGTTTATTCAGATTGCGGTGTAGATATTTCCCTATTTATAGAGACGGCGGTGTAGATATTTCCATGTTTATACAGATGGCGGTGTAGATATTTCCATGTTTATACAGATGGCGATTTAGATATTTCCATGTGTATAGAGATGATGGTGTAGATATTTCTATGTTTACTGAGATAGCGGGTTAGATATTTTCATGTTTATAGAGATGGCGGTGTGATATTTCCATGTGGATAGAGATAAAGGTGTAGATATTTCCATGTTTATACACATAGTGGTGTTGATATTTCCATGTTTACAGATAGCGGTGTTGGTATTTCCATGTTTATACAGCTCACGGTGTAGATATTTTCATGTTTACAAAGATAGCAGTGTAGATATTTCCATCTTTGCTCAGATTGCGGTGTAGATATTACCATGTTTATGCAGATAGCGGTGTACATATTTCCATGTTTACACAGATAGTGGTGTAGATAGTTCCATGTTTATACAGATAGCGGTGTAGATATTTCCATGTGTATACAGATAGCGGTGGAGATATTTACATGTTTCTACAGATAGCAGTGTAGATATTTCCATGTTTATACAGAAGGCGGTGTACATATTTCCATGTTTACACAGATTGCAGTGTACATATTTCAAGTTTATGCAGATAGCGGTGTAGATATTTAAATGTTTTTACAGATAGCGGTGCAGATATTTCCATGTTTATACAGATAGCGGTGTAGGTATTTCCATGTTTATAGAGACAGCTGTATAGACATTTCCATGTTTATAGAGGTAGCGGTGTAGATATTTCCAAATTTATAAAGATAGCGGTGTAGATATTTCCATGTTTATACAGATATCGGTGGAGATACATCCATGTTTATACAGATAGCGATGTAGATATTTCCATGTTTATACGGATAGCGGTGTAGATATTTCCATGTGTATACAGATGGCAGTGTAGATATTTCCTTGTTTATGAAGATGGTGGTGTAGATATTTCCATGCTTATACAGATGAGTGTGTAGATATTTCCATGATTATACAGATGGCGGTGTAGCTATTTCCATGTTTATAGAGATAGCAGTGTAGCTATTTCCATGTTTACAGATAGCGGTGTAGATACTTCCATGTTTATAGCGATAGCGGTGTAGATATTTCCATATTCATACAATTATCGGTGAAGATATTTCCATTTTTATACAGATGGCGGTGTAGATATTTCCATGTACATAGAGATAGCGGTGTAGATATCTCCATGTTTATACAGATAGTGGTGTAGATATTACCACGTGTATAAAGATGGCGGTGTAGATATTTCCCTATTTATACAGATGGCGGTGTAGATATTTGCATGTTTATACAGATCACGGTGTAGATATTTCCATGTTTATACAGACGGCAGTGTAGATATTTCCATGTTAATAGAGATGGCGGTGAAGATATTTCTATGTTTATAGAGATAGTGGTGTAGATATTTCCATGTTTATAGAGATGTCAGTGTAAGTATTTCCATGTTTGTAGAGATAGCGGTGTGGATATTTCCATGTTTATACACATAGCGGTGTAGGTATTTCCATGTTTACAGATAGCGGTGTTGGTATTTCCATGTTTATACTGATAGCGGTGTAGATATTTCCATGTTTATTCAGCTCGCGGTGTAGATATTTCCATCTTTATAGAGATGACATTGTAGATATTTCCATGTTTATTCATATAGCGGTGTAGATATTTCCATGTTTATACTGATGGCGATGTAGATAGTTCCATGTTTATGAAAATGACGGTGTAGATATTTTCAGTTTTACAGAGATGGCGGTGTAGATATTTCCAGGTTTATAGAGATAGCGGTGTAGGTATTTCCATGTTTATTCAGATGGCGGTGTAGATATTTCCATGTTTATACAGGTAGCGGTGTGGCTATTTCCATGTTTATACAGAAAGCGGTGTAAATATTTTCATGTTTATGGAGATGGCTGTGTAGGTATTTCCATGCTTCTGCAGATGCAGTGTAGATATTTCCATGTTTATACAGATAGTGGTGTAGATATTTCCATATTTATACAGATGACTGTGTAGGTATTTCCATGTTTATACAGATGGCGGTACAGATATTTCCATGTATATAGAGATAGCCATGTAGATATTTCCCTGTTTATATGGATAGCGGTGTAAACATTTCCATGTTTATAGAGATAGCGGTGTAGATATTTCCATGTTTATACAGATAGTGGTGTGGCTATTTAAATGTTTATACAGATAGATGGGTAGATATTTCCATGTTTATAGAGATGGATGTGTAGATGTTTCCACGTTTATACAGATGGCAGTATAGATCTTTCCATGTATATACAGATGGTGGTGTAGATATGTCTATGTTTATACAGATGACTGTGAAGATATTTCCATGTTTTTACAGGCGGCGGTTTAGATATTTCCATGTATATAGAGATAGAGGTGTAGATATCTCCAAGTTTATACAGATAGCGGTGTAGTTATTTCCATGTGTATAAAGATAGCGATGTAGAAATTTCCCTATTTATACAGATGGCGGTCTAGATATTTCCATGTTTATACAGATGGCAGTGTAGATATTTCCATATTTATGCAGATGGCGGTGTAAGTATTTCCATGTTTATAGAGATAGCGGTGTAGATATTTCCATGTTTATACACATAGCGGTGTAGATATTTCCATGTTTACAGATAGCGGTTTTGGTATGTCCATGTTTATACAGATAGCGGTGTAGATATTTCCATGTTTATACAACTCGCGGTTTAGATATTTCCATCTTTATACAGATGACATTGTAGATATTTCCATGTTTATACAGCTCGCGGTGTAGATATTTCCATCTTTATACAGATGGCAGTGTAGATATTTCCATGTTTATGGAAATGACGGTTTAGATATTTTCATGTTTACAGAGATGGCGATGTAGATATTTCCATGTTTATAGAGATAGCAGTGTAGTTATTTCCATGTGTATTCAGATGGCGGTGTAGATATTTCCATGTTTATACAGGTAGCGGTGTAGATATTTCCATGTTTATGCAGATAGCAGTGTTGATATTTCCATGTTTATAGGGATAGCGGTGTAGATATTTCTATGGTTATACAGATAATGTGGTAGGCATTTCCATTTTTATACAGTTAGCAGTGTAGATATTTCCATGTTCATAGAGATGGCTGTATAGATATTTTCATGTTTATACAGATGGCGGTGTACATATTTCCATGTTTATACAGATGTTGGTGTAGATATTTTCATGTTTATAGAGATATCGGTGTAGATATTTCCATGTTTATACAGATAGCGGTGTAGGTATTTCCATGTTTATAGAGATATTGGTGTAGATATTTCCCTATTTATAAAGAAAGCGGTGTAGATATTTCCACGTTTATACAGATAGTGGAGTTGGTATTTCCATGTATATACAGATAGCAGTTTAGATATTTCCATGTTTATACAGCTCGCGGTATAGATATTTCCATCTTTATAGAGATGGCAGTGTAGATGTTTCCATGTTTATACAGAAACCGGTGTACATATTTCCACGTTTATACAGATGGCGGTGTAGTTAGTTCCATGATTATGGAGATGGCGGTGTAGATATTTTCATGTTTATAGAGATGGCGGTGTAGATATTTCCATGTTTATAGACATTGCAGTGTAGATATTTCCATGTTTCTAGAGATAGCTGTTTAGGTATTTCCATGTTTATAGAGAATGCAGTGTAGATATTTCCATGTTTATACAGATGGCTGTGTAGATATTTCCATGTGTATACAGACGGCAGTGTATATATTTCCATGTTTATAGAGACGGTGGTGTAGATATTTCCATGTTTATAGAGATAGTTGTGTAGATATTTCCATATTTATTCAGATAGCGGTTTAGATATTTCCATGTTTATACAGATCCCATTGTAGACATTTCCATGATTATACAGTTAGCGGTGTAGATATTTCCATGTTTACAGAGATACCTTTGTAGATATTTCCTTCTTTGCACAGATTGCCGTGTATATATTTCCATCTTTACACAGATAGCGGTGTAGATATTTCTAAGTTTACACAGATAGCTGTGTAGATATTTACAGGTTTACACAGATAGCGTTGTAGATATTTCCATGTTTATACAGATAGCAGTGTAAATATTTCCATGTTCATACAGGTAGCGGTGGAGATATTTTCATCTTTATGCAGATAGCGATGTAGACATCTCCATGTTTATACAGATAGCATTTTAGATATTTCCATGTTTATAGAGATAGCGGTGTAGATATTTCTATGTTTATACAAATGGCTGTGTAGATATTTCCAAGTGTATACAGATGACAGTGTAGATACTTCCAAGTTTTTAGAGATGGTGGTGTAGATATTTCCATGTTTACAGAGATGACTGTGAGGATATTTGCATGTTTATACAGATGGCAGTGCAGATATTTCCATGTTTATAGAGATAGCGGTGTAGACTTTTCCATGTTTATACAGATAGCGGTGTAGATATTTCCATGTTTGTATAGACAGCAGTGTAGATATCTCCATATTTATACAGATAGCGGTGTAGATATTTCCATGTTTATACAGATGGCGTTGTAGATATTTCCAAGTTTACACAGATAGCTGTGTAGATATTTCCATGTTTACACAATTAGCGTTGTAGATATTTTGATATTTATAGAGATAGCGGTGTAGATATTTCCATGTTTACACAGATAGCATTCCAGATATTTCCATGTTTATACAGATAGCCGTGTAGATATTTCCATGTTATAGAGATAGCGGTGTTGGTATTTCCATGTTTATAATGATAACGGTGTAGATATTTCTATGTTTATAGAGGTAGCGGTGTACATATTTCCATATTTATACGGATAGTGGTGCTGTTATTTCCATGTTTATAGGGATAGCGTTGTAGATGCTTCCATGTTTATACAGATAGCGGTGTAGGTATTTCCAGTTTTATACAGATATCGGTGTGGATATTTCCATGTTTACAGAGATGGCTGTGTAGGTATTTCCATGTTTGTACAGATGGCAGTGTAGATATTTCCATGTTTATACAGATGGCGGTGGAGATATTTCCATGTTTATACAGATGTTGGTGTAGATATTTTCATGTTCATAGAGATATCGGTGTAGATATTTCCATGTTTATACAGATAGCGGTGTAGACATTTCCATGTTTATAGGGATAGCAGTGTAGATATTTCCATATTTATACAGATAGCGATGTAAATATTTCCATGTTCACACAGATAGCGGTGAAGATATTTCCATGATTATGCAGATATCGGTGTTGATATTTCCATGTTTATAGAGATGGTGGTGTAGGTATGTCCATG
This sequence comes from Pan troglodytes, assembly GCF_028858775.2. Lineage (NCBI taxonomy): Eukaryota > Metazoa > Chordata > Mammalia > Primates > Hominidae > Pan > Pan troglodytes. Next base: position 192,604 of record NC_072416.2, on the reverse strand, counting down.
TTTATAAAGATATTGGTGTAGATATTTCCATGTTTATACTGATAGCGGTGTAGATATTTCCACGTTTATACAGATAGCGGTGGTGGTATTTCCATGTTTATACGGATAGCAGTTTATATATTTCCATGTTTATACAGCTCGCGGTATAGATATTTCCATCTTTATACAGATGGAAGTATAGATGTTTCCATGTTTATACAGAAAGCGGTGTAGATATTTCCAAGTTTATACAGATGGTGTTGTAGTTAGTTCCATGATAATGTAGATTGCGGTGTAGATATTTTGATGTTTACAGAGATGGCGGTGTAGATATTTCCATGTTTATAGAGATTGCGTTGTACATATTTCCATGATTCTAGAGATAGCTGTGTAGGTATTTCCATGTTTATAGAGATAGCAGTGTAGATATTTCCATGTTTATACAGATGGCTGTGTAGATATTTCCATTTGTATACAAACGGCAGTGTAGTTATTTCCATGTTTATAGACATGGTGGTGTAGATTTTCCATGTTTATAGAGATAGTGGTGTAGATATTTCCATGTTTATTCAGATCGTGGTGAAGATATTTCCAAGTTTATACAGATAGCGGTGTAGATATTTCCACGTTTATACAGATAGCATTGTAGATATTTCCATGTTTATAGAGATGGCAGTGTAATATTTCCATGTTTATAGAGATAGCGGTGTAGATATTTCCATGTTTATACAGCTCACGGTGTAGATATTTACATGATTACACAGAGAGCGGTGTAGATATTTCCATCTTTGCACAGATTTCGGTGTAGATATTTCCATTTTTACACAGATAGTGGTGTAGATATTTCCATCGTTGCACAGATTGTGCTGTGGATATTTCAATCTTTACACAGATAGTGATGTAGATATTTCCGGTGTAGATATTTCCAGGTTTATACAGAGAGCGGTGTAGATATTTCCACGTTTTACAGATAGTGGTGTAGATATTTCCATCTTTATACAGATAGCGGTGCAGATATTTCCATGTTTACACAAATAGCCGTGTAGATATTTCTATGTTTACACAGATAGAGTTGCAGATATTTCCATGTTTATAGAGATTGCGTTGTACATATTTCCATGATTCTAGAGATAGCTGTGTAGGTATTTTCATGTTTATAGAGATAGCAGTGTAGATATTTCCATGTTTATACAGATGGCTGTGTAGATATTTCCATTTGTATACAAACGGCAGTGTAGTTATTTCCATGTTTATAGACATGGTGGTGTAGATTTTCCATGTTTATAGAGATAGTAGTGTAGATATTTCCATGTTTATTCAGATCGTGGTGAAGATATTTCCAAGTTTATACAGATAGCGGTGTAGATATTTCCACGTTTATACAGATAGCATTGTAGATATTTCCATGTTTATAGAGATGGCAGTGTAATATTTCCATGTTTGTAGAGATAGCGGTGTAGATATTTCCATGTTTATACAGCTCACGGTGTAGATATTTACATGATTACACAGAGAGCGGTGTAGATATTTCCATCTTTGCACAGATTTCGGTGTAGATATTTCCATTTTTACACAGATAGTGGTGTAGATATTTCCATCGTTGCACAGATTGTGCTGTGGATATTTCAATCTTTACACAGATAGTGATGTAGATATTTCCGGTGTAGATATTTCCAGGTTTATACAGAGAGCGGTGTAGATATTTCCACGTTTTACAGATAGTGGTGTAGATATTTCCATCTTTATACAGATAGCGGTGCAGATATTTCCATGTTTACACAAATAGCCGTGTAGATATTTCTATGTTTACACAGATAGAGTTGCAGATATTTCCATGTTTATAAAGACAGCGGTGCAGATATTTCCATGTTTATACAGATAGCGGTGTGGCTATTTCCATGTTTATAGAGATAGCGGTGTAGATCTTTCCAGGTTTATACAGATAGTGGTGTAGATATTTCCACGTTTATACAGATAGCGGTGTAGATATTTCCATATTTATAGAGATGGCGTTGTAGGTACTTCCATGTTTATAGAGATAGCGGTGTAGATATTTCCATGTTTATACAACTCGCAGTGCAGATATTTCCATCTTTATACAGATGGCAGTGAAGATTTTTCCATGTTTATACAGATAGTGGTGTAGATATTTCCATGTTTATACAGATGGCAGTGTAGATACAGCCATGTTTCTGAAGATGGCGGTGTAGATATTTTCATTTTTATAGAGATGGCGGTGTCGATAATTCCATGTTTATAGAGATTGCGATGTAGATATTTCCATGTTTATAGAGAAAGCGTTGTTGGTATTTCCATGTTTATAGAGGTAGCGGTGTGGATATTTCCATATTTCTACAGATAGCGGTGTAGGTATTTACATGTTTATACAGATGACGGTGTAGATATTTCCATGTTTCTACAGATGGCGGTGTAGATATTTCCTTGTTTTTACAGATAGCGGTGTAGATATTTCCATGTTTATACAGATCGTGGTGAAGATATTTCCATGTTTATACAGATCGCGGTGTAGATATTTCCATGTTTATACAGATCGCGGTGTAGATATTTCCATGTTTCTACAGATGGGGGTGTAGATATTTCCTTGTTTTTACAGATAGCGGTGTAGATATTTCCATGTTTATACAGATAGCACTGTAGATAGTTCCATGTTTTCAGAGATAGCGGTGTAGATATTTCCCTCTTTGCACAGATTGCCGTATAGATATTTCCATTTTTACACAGATACCTGTGTAGATATTTCCAAGTTTACACAGATAGCTGTGTAGATATTTCCATGTTTACACAGATATCGTTGTAGATATTTCCATGTTTATACAGATAGCGTTGGAAATATTTCCATGTTTATACAGATAGCGGTGTAGATATTTCCAAGTTTATACAGATAGCGGTGTAGATATTTCCATGTTTATAGAGATAGCAGTGTAGATATTTCCATGTTTATACAGATGGCTGTGTAGATATTTCCATGTTTATAGAGATAGCGATGTAGATATCTCCATCTTTATACAGATAGCGGTGTAGATATTTCCATGTTTATACAGATGGCGGTGTAGATAGTTCCATGTTTATGGAGATGGCGGTGTAAATATTTTCATGTTTATATAGATGGCTGTGTAGATATTTCCATGTTTGTAGAGATTGTGGTGTTCATATTTCCATGTTTATAGAGATAGCGCTGTAGGTATTTCCTTGTTTATAGAGATAGTTGTGTAGATACATCCATGTTTATACAGATGGCTGTGTAGATATTTCCATGTGTATACAGATGACTATGTAGATATTTGTATGTTTACACAAATGGCGGAGTAGATATTTCCATATTTATACAGATAGCGCAGTAGATATTTCCATGTTTATACAGATAACGGTGTAGATATGCCCATGTTTATACAGATAGCGATGTAGATATTTCCATGTTTATACAGATAGTGGCGTAGGTATTTCCATGTTTACAGAGATAGCGGTGTAGATATTTCCATCTTTGCACAGATTGCGGTGAAGATATTTCCATCTTTACACAGATAGCAGTGTAGATATTTTCATATTTATACAGATCGTGGTGAAGATATTTTCATCTATCCACAGATGGCAGTTTAGATATTTCCATGTTTATACAGATGACAGCGTAGATATTTCGACGTTTATACAGATAGCAGTGTAGATATTTCCATGTTTATAGAGATAGCTTTGTAGATATTTCCATGTTTATACAGATAGCGGTGTAGATATTTCCATGTTTATACAGATCGCGGTGTAGATATTTCCATGTTTATATAGATAGCGGTGTAGATATTTCCATATTTTTACAGATATCGGTGTAGATATTTCCATGTTTACACACATTGCGGTGAAGATATTTCCATCTTTCTACAGATGGCATTGCAGATATTTCCATGTTTATATAGAGGAGAGTGTAGATATTTCCAGGTTTCTACAGATGAGTGTGTAGATATTTCCATGTTAATACAGATGACGGTGTAGATATTTCTATGTTTATAGAGATAGTGGTGTAGATATTTCCATGTTTAGAGATAGCGGTGTAAATATTTCCATGTTTATACAGATCGTGGTGTAGATATTTCCATGTTTATACAGATACCGGTGTAGATATTTCCGTGTTTATACAGACTGCAGTGTAGATATTTCCATGTTTATACAGATAGCGGTGCAGATATTTCCATGTTTATATAGATGCCTATGCAGATATTTCCATATTTATGCAGAGGGCTGTGTAGATATTTCCATGTTTATACAGATGGCAGTGTAGATTTTTCCATGTTTCTACACATGACTGTGTAGGTATTTCCATGTTTATACAGATGGCTGTGTAGATATTTCCATGTTTATACAGATGACTGTATAGGTATTTCCATGTTTTTACGGATGGCATTGTAGATATTTCCATGTTTATAGAGATGGCGGTGTAGATATTTCCATGTTTATACAGATCATGGTGTAGATATTTCCATGTTTATACAGATCGCGGTGTTGATATTACCATGTTTATAGGGATAGCGGTGCAAATATTTCCACATTTATACAGATAGCGGTGTAGTTATTAGATTGTTTATACAGATAGCGGTGTAGATATTTCCATGTATAAACAGATGTCTGTGTAGATATTTCCATGTATAAACAGATGGCGGTGTAGATATTTCCATGTTTATGGAGATTGCGTTGTAGATATTTCCATCTTTAAACAGATAGTGGTGTAGATATTTCCATGTTTATACAGATGGCGTTGTAGATAGTACCATGTTCATGGAGATGGCAGTGTAGATATATTCATGTTTATATAGATGGCGGTGTAGATATTTCCATGTTTGTAGAGATTGTGGTGTTCATATTTCCGTGTTTATAGAGATAGCGCTGTAGGTATATCCTTGTTTATAGAGATAGTTGTGTAGATACATCCATGTTTATACAGATGGCTGTGTAGATATTTCCAAGTGTATACAGATGACTCTGTAGATATTTGTATGTTTACAAAAATGGCGGTGCAGTTATTTTCATATTTATACAGATCTCGGTGTAGATATTTCCATATTTATACAGATAACGGTGTAGATATATCCATGTTTATAAAGATAGCGATGGAGATATTTCCATGTTTATACAAATAACGGTGGAGATATTTCCATGTTTATACAGACAGCAGTGGAGATATTTCCATGTTTATACACATAGCGGTGAACATATTTCCATGTTTATAGAGACAGCGGTGTAGGTATTTCCATGTTTATACAGATAGCGGTGCAGATATTGACATGTTTATACAGATACCTATGCAGATATTTCCATATTTATAAAGAGGGCTGTGTAGATATTTCTATGTTTATACAGATGGCAGTTTAGATATTTCTAAGTTCCTACACATGACTCTGTAGGTATTTCCATGTTCATACAGATGGCTTTGTAGATATTTCCATGTTTATAGAGATAGCGGTGCAGATATTTCCATGTTTATACAGATCGTGGTGTATATATTTCCATGTTTATACAGATCGTGGTGTAGATATTTCCATGTTTATACAGATACCGGTGTACATATTTCCATGTTTATACAGACCGCAGTGTAGATATTTCCATGTTTATAGAGATAGCAGTGTAGATATTTCCATGTTTGTACAGATGGCGGTGTTGATGTTTCCATCTATACACAGATTGCCGTGTAGGTATTTCCATGTGTATACAGATGGCATTGTAGATATATCCACGTTTATACAGATGGTGGTGTAGATATTTCCATGTTTACACAGATGACTGTATAGGTATTTCCATGTTTATGCAGATGGCGGTGTAGATATTTCCATGTTTATAGAGATAGCGGTGTAGATATTTCCATATTTATACAGATAACGGTGTAGAAATTTCCATGTTTATACAGATATCGGTGTAAATACTTCCATGTTTATACAGATCACGGTGTAGATGTTTCCATGTTTATAGAGATAGCGGTGTATATATTTCCATGTTTATACAGATAGCGGTGTAGATATTTCCATGTTTATACAGACCGCGGTGTAGATATTTCCATGTTTATACAGATAGCGGTGCAGATATTTCCATGTTTGTACAGATGGCGGTGTTGATATTTCCATCTATACACAGATGACCGTGTTGATATTTCCATATTTATACAGACGGCGGTGCAGATATTTCTATGGATATGTAGATGGCAGTGTAGATATTTCCATATATATACAGATAGCGGTGTAGTCATTTCCATGTTTATATAGAGAGCAGTGTAGATATTTCCATGTATGCACACATGGCTGTGTAGATATTTCCATGTTTATACAGATGGCGGTGTAGTTATCTCCATGTTTATTCAGATGACTGTGTAGGTATTTCCATGTTTTTACAGATTGCAATGTAGATATTTCAATGTTTATAGAGATGGTGCTGTAGATATTTTCATGTTTATACAGATAACGGTGGAGATATTTCCATGTTTATACAGACAGCAGTGGAGATATTTCCATGTTTATACACACAGCGGTGTACATATTTCCATGTTTATAGAGACAGCGGTGTAGGTAATTCCATGTTTATACAGATAGCGTTGTAGATATTTCCATGTTTATACAGATGCCTATGCAGATATTTCCATATTTATACAGAGGGCTGTGTAGATATTTCCATGTTTATACAGATGGCTTTGTAGATATTTCCATGTTTATAGACATAGCGGTGTAGATATTTCCATGTTTATACAGATAGCGGTGTAAATATTTCCATGTTTATTCGGATCGTGGTGTAGATATTTCCATGTTTATAGAGATAGCTTTGTAGATATTTCCATGTTTATACAGATAGCGGTGTAGATATTTCCATGTTTATACAGATCGCGGTGTAGATATTTCCATGTTTATATAGATAGCGGTGTAGATATTTCCATATTTTTACAGATATCGGTGTAGATATTTCCATGTTTACACACATTGCGGTGAAGATATTTCCATCTTTCTACAGATGGCATTGCAGATATTTCCATGTTTATATAGAGGAGAGTGTAGATATTTCCAGGTTTCTACAGATGAGTGTGTAGATATTTCCATGTTAATACAGATGACGGTGTAGATATTTCTATGTTTATAGAGATAGTGGTGTAGATATTTCCATGTTTAGAGATAGCGGTGTAAATATTTCCATGTTTATACAGATCGTGGTGTAGATATTTCCATGTTTATACAGATACCGGTGTAGATATTTCCGTGTTTATACAGACTGCAGTGTAGATATTTCCATGTTTATACAGATAGCGGTGCAGATATTTCCATGTTTATATAGATGCCTATGCAGATATTTCCATATTTATGCAGAGGGCTGTGTAGATATTTCCATGTTTATACAGATGGCAGTGTAGATTTTTCCATGTTTCTACACATGACTGTGTAGGTATTTCCATGTTTATACAGATGGCTGTGTAGATATTTCCATGTTTATACAGATGACTGTATAGGTATTTCCATGTTTTTACGGATGGCATTGTAGATATTTCCATGTTTATAGAGATGGCGGTGTAGATATTTCCATGTTTATACAGATCATGGTGTAGATATTTCCATGTTTATACAGATCGCGGTGTTGATATTACCATGTTTATAGGGATAGCGGTGCAAATATTTCCACATTTATACAGATAGCGGTGTAGTTATTAGATTGTTTATACAGATAGCGGTGTAGATATTTCCATGTATAAACAGATGTCTGTGTAGATATTTCCATGTATAAACAGATGGCGGTGTAGATATTTCCATGTTTATGGAGATTGCGTTGTAGATATTTCCATCTTTAAACAGATAGTGGTGTAGATATTTCCATGTTTATACAGATGGCGTTGTAGATAGTACCATGTTCATGGAGATGGCAGTGTAGATATATTCATGTTTATATAGATGGCGGTGTAGATATTTCCATGTTTGTAGAGATTGTGGTGTTCATATTTCCGTGTTTATAGAGATAGCGCTGTAGGTATATCCTTGTTTATAGAGATAGTTGTGTAGATACATCCATGTTTATACAGATGGCTGTGTAGATATTTCCAAGTGTATACAGATGACTCTGTAGATATTTGTATGTTTACAAAAATGGCGGTGCAGTTATTTTCATATTTATACAGATTGCGGTGTAGATATTTCCATATTTATACAGATAACGGTGTAGATATATCCATGTTTATAAAGATAGCGATGGAGATATTTCCATGTTTATACAAATAACGGTGGAGATATTTCCATGTTTATACAGACAGCAGTGGAGATATTTCCATGTTTATACACATAGCGGTGAACATATTTCCATGTTTATAGAGACAGCGGTGTAGGTATTTCCATGTTTATACAGATAGCGGTGCAGATATTGACATGTTTATACAGATACCTATGCAGATATTTCCATATTTATAAAGAGGGCTGTGTAGATATTTCTATGTTTATACAGATGGCAGTTTAGATATTTCTAAGTTCCTACACATGACTCTGTAGGTATTTCCATGTTCATACAGATGGCTTTGTAGATATTTCCATGTTTATAGAGATAGCGGTGCAGATATTTCCATGTTTATACAGATCGTGGTGTATATATTTCCATGTTTATACAGATCGTGGTGTAGATATTTCCATGTTTATACAGATACCGGTGTACATATTTCCATGTTTATACAGACCGCAGTGTAGATATTTCCATGTTTATAGAGATAGCAGTGTAGATATTTCCATGTTTGTACAGATGGCGGTGTTGATGTTTCCATCTATACACAGATTGCCGTGTAGGTATTTCCATGTGTATACAGATGGCATTGTAGATATATCCACGTTTATACAGATGGTGGTGTAGATATTTCCATGTTTACACAGATGACTGTATAGGTATTTCCATGTTTATGCAGATGGCGGTGTAGATATTTCCATGTTTATAGAGATAGCGGTGTAGATATTTCCATATTTATACAGATAACGGTGTAGAAATTTCCATGTTTATACAGATATCGGTGTAAATACTTCCATGTTTATACAGATCACGGTGTAGATGTTTCCATGTTTATAGAGATAGCGGTGTATATATTTCCATGTTTATACAGATAGCGGTGTAGATATTTCCATGTTTATACAGACCGCGGTGTAGATATTTCCATGTTTATACAGATAGCGGTGCAGATATTTCCATGTTTGTACAGATGGCGGTGTTGATATTTCCATCTATACACAGATGACCGTGTTGATATTTCCATATTTATACAGACGGCGGTGCAGATATTTCTATGGATATGTAGATGGCAGTGTAGATATTTCCATATATATACAGATAGCGGTGTAGTCATTTCCATGTTTATATAGAGAGCAGTGTAGATATTTCCATGTATGCACACATGGCTGTGTAGATATTTCCATGTTTATACAGATGGCGGTGTAGTTATCTCCATGTTTATTCAGATGACTGTGTAGGTATTTCCATGTTTTTACAGATTGCAATGTAGATATTTCAATGTTTATAGAGATGGTGCTGTAGATATTTTCATGTTTATACAGATAACGGTGGAGATATTTCCATGTTTATACAGACAGCAGTGGAGATATTTCCATGTTTATACACACAGCGGTGTACATATTTCCATGTTTATAGAGACAGCGGTGTAGGTAATTCCATGTTTATACAGATAGCGTTGTAGATATTTCCATGTTTATACAGATGCCTATGCAGATATTTCCATATTTATACAGAGGGCTGTGTAGATATTTCCATGTTTATACAGATGGCTTTGTAGATATTTCCATGTTTATAGACATAGCGGTGTAGATATTTCCATGTTTATACAGATAGCGGTGTAAATATTTCCATGTTTATTCAGATCGTGGTGTAGATATTTCCATGTTTATACAGATAGTGGTGTAGAAATTTCCATGTTTATGCAGACCGCAGTGTAGATATTTCCATGTTTATACAGATAGCGGTGTAGATATTTCCATGTTTTTACAGATGGCGGTGTTGCTGTTTCCATCTATACACACTTTGCGGTGTAGGCATTTCCATGTCTATACAGATGTCATTGTAGATATTTCCATGTTTATACAGATGGTGGTGTAGTTATTTCCATGTTTATATAGATAGTGGTGTAGATATTTCCATGTATATACACATGGCTGTGTAGATATTTCCATGTTTATACAGATGGCGGTGTAGATATTTCCCTGTTTCTACAGATAACTTTGTAAGTTTTTCCATGTTTATACAGATGGCGGTGTAGATATTTCGATGTTTATAGAGATAGCAGTGGAGATAATTCCATGTTTATACAGATAGCGGTTTAGATATTTCCATGTTTATACTGATCGCGGTGTAGATATTCCCATGTTTATAGAGATGGTGGTGTAGGTATTTCCATGTTCATAGAGATATCGGTGTTCATTTTTCCATCTTTATAGAGATAGCAGTGTGGATATTTCCATGTTTATACAGATAGGGGTGTAGATATTTCCATGTTTATAGAGATGGCGGTGTAGATATTTCCATGTTTATACAGATCATGTTGTAGATATTTCCATGTTTATACAGATCGCGGTGTTGATATTACCATGTTTATAGGGATAGCAGTGCAAATATTTCCACATCTTTACAGATAGCGGTGTAGTTATTAGATTGTTTATACAGATAGCGGTGTAGATATTTCCATGTATAAACAGATGTCTGTGTAGATATTTCCATGTTTAAACAGATGGCGGTGTAGATATTTCCATGTTTATGGAGATTGCGTTGTAGATATTTCCATCTTTAAACAGATAGTGGTGTAGATATTTCCATGTTTATACAGATGGCGTTGTAGATAGTACCATGTTTATGGAGATGGCAGTGTAGATATATTCATGTTTATATAGATGGCGGTGTAGATATTTCCATGTTTGTAGAGATTGTGGTGTTCATATTTCCGTGTTTATAGAGATAGCGCTGTAGGTATATCCTTGTTTATAGAGATAGTTGTGTAGATACATCCATGTTTATACAGATGGCTGTGTAGATATTTCCAAGTGTATACAGATGACTCTGTAGATATTTGTATGTTTACAAAAATGGCGGTGCAGTTATTTTCATATTTATACAGATTGCGGTGTAGATATTTCCATATTTATACAGATAACGGTGTAGATATATCCATGTTTATAAAGATAGCGATGGAGATATTTCCATGTTTATACAAATAACGGTGGAGATATTTCCATGTTTATACAGACAGCAGTGGAGATATTTCCATGTTTATACACATAGCGGTGAACATATTTCCATGTTTATAGAGACAGCGGTGTAGGTATTTCCATGTTTATACAGATAGCGGTGCAGATATTTCCATGTTTATACAGATGCCTATGCAGATATTTCCATATTTATAAAGAGGGCTGTGTAGATATTTCTATGTTTATACAGATGGCAGTTTAGATATTTCTAAGTTCCTACACATGACTCTGTAGGTATTTCCATGTTCATACAGATGGCTTTGTAGATATTTCCATGTTTATAGAGATAGCGGTGCAGATATTTCCATGTTTATACAGATCGTGGTGTATATATTTCCATGTTTATACAGATCGTGGTGTAGATATTTCCATGTTTATACAGATACCGGTGTACATATTTCCATGTTTATACAGACCGCAGTGTAGATATTTCCATGTTTATAGAGATAGCAGTGTAGATATTTCCATGTTTGTACAGATGGCGGTGTTGATGTTTCCATCTATACACTGATTGCCATGTAGGTATTTCCATGTGTATACAGATGGCATTGTAGATATTTCCATGTTTATATAGAAGACAGTGCAGATATTTCCATGTTTATACAGATGGCTGTGTAGATATTTCCATGTTTATACAGATGGCTGTGTAGATATTTCCATGTTTATACAGATGGCGGTGTAGATATTTCCGTTTATACAGATAAATTTGTAAGTATTTCCATGTTTATATAGATGGCGATGTACACATTTCCATGTTTATAGAGATAGCTGTGTAGGTATTTCCATGTTTATGGATATAGCGGTGTAGATATTTCCATGTTTATACAGATGGCTGTGTAGATATTTCCATGTGAATACAGATCGCATTGTAGATATTTCCATGTTTATAGTGATGGTGTTGTAGATATATCCATGTTTATACAGTTGACTGGGTAGATAATTCCATATTTTTAAAGATGGCAGTGTAGATGTTTCAATGTTTACAGAGATAGCGCTTTAGATATTTCCATGTTCATACAGATGGCGCTGTAGATATTTCCATGTTTAGACAGATGGCAGTGTAGATATTCCCATGTTTATACAGATAGCAGAGTAGATATTTCTTTGTTTACAGAGATAGCTGAGTAGATATTTCCATCTTTGCACATATTGCAGTGTAGATATTGCCAACTTTACACAGATAGCAGTGTAGATATTTCCAAGTTTACACAGATAGCTGTGTAGATATTTCCATGTTTACAGAGATAGCATTGTAGATATTTCCATGTTTATACAGATAGCGGTGTAGTTATTCCCATGTTGATACAGATAGCGGTGTAGATATTTCCAAGTTTATAGAGATAGCAGTGAAGCTATTTCCACGTTTATACAGATAGCGATGTAGATATTTCCACATTTATACAGATAGCGATTTAGATATTTCCAAGTTTATACAGATAGCTGTGTAGATATTTCCATGTTTACGCAGATTGCGTTGTAAATATTTCCATGTTTACACAGATAGCGTTGTAGATATTTCATTGTTTATACAGATAGCGGTTTAGGTATTTCCATGTTGATACAGATGCAGGTGTAGGTATTTCCATGTTTATACAGATAGCGGTGGAGATATTTCCATGTTTATACAGATAGCGGTGGAGATAATTCTATGTTTATACAGATAGCGGTGTAGATATTTCCTTGTTTACACAGATAGCGGTATAGATATTTCCATGTTTATAGAGACAGCAGTGAAGATATTTCCATGTTCATACAGATGGCTGTGTAGATATTTCCATGTATATAGATATAGTGGTGCAGATATTTCCATGTTTATAGAGATGGTGGTGTAGATATTTCCATGTTTTTGCAGATGACTGGGTAGGTATTTGCATGTTTATACAGATGGCGGTGTAGGTATTTCCCTATTTATAGAAATAGCCATGTAGATATTTCCGTGTTTATACAGATAGCGGTGTAGATATTTCCATGTATATACAGATAGCGGTGTAGACGTTTCCATGTTTATAGAGATCGTGGTGTAGATATTTCCATGTTTATAGAGATAGCGGTGTAGATATTTCCATGTTTATCCACATAACGGTGTAGATATTTCCATCTTTACTGAGATAGCGGTGTAGATATTTTGATATTTGCACAGATTGCGGTGTACATGTTTTCCTCTTTCACAGATAGCGTTGTACATATTTCCCTGTTTACTCAGATAGCTGTGTAGATATTTCCATGTTTACACAGATATTGTTGTAGATATTTCCATGTTTATAGAGATTGCGGTGTAGATATTTCCATGTTTATGAATATAGCGGTGTAGATATTTCCATGCTTATCCAGATAGCGGTGTAGTTATTTCCATGTGTTTTGAGATGGCAGTGAAAATATTTCCATGTTTATACAGTTGGCAGTGTAGATATTTCCATGTTTATACAGATAGTGGTGTAGATATTTCCATATTGCGCATATTGTGGTGTAGATATTTCCATCTTTTCACAGATAGCAGTTTACATATTTCCATGTTTACACAGATAGCTGTGAAGACATTCCCATGTTTACACACATAGTGTTGTAGATATTTCCATCTTTATACAGGTAGCGGTGTAGATATTTCCATGTTTATAAAGATAGCGGTGTAGATATTTCCATGTTTATACAGATAGCTGTGGAGATATTTCTATGTTTATTCAGATAGCGATGTAGATATTTCCATGTTTATAGAGATAGCGGTGGAGATATTTCCATGTTTATACAGATAACGGTGGAGATATTTCCATGTTTATACAGATGGCAGTGTATATATTTCCATGTTTATACAGATAACGGTGTAGGTTTTAGCATGTTTATAGAGATAGCGTTGTAGATATTTCCATGTTTATACAGATGGCTGTGTAGATATTTCCATGTGTATACAGATGGCACTGCAGATATTTCCAAGTTTATACAGATGGAGGTGGAGATATTTCCATGTTTATACAGTTGACTCTGTAGATATTTTCCTGTTTTTATAGATGGCGGTGAAGTTATTTCCATGTTTATACAGATTGAGGTGTGGCTATTTCCATGTTTATACAGATTGCGGTGTAGCTATTTCCATGCTTATAGAGATAGCGGTGTAGATATTTCCATGTTTATAGAGATGGCTGTGTAGATATTTCCATGTGTATACAGATGGCAGTGTAGATATTTCCATGTTTACACAGATGGAGGTGTAGATATTTCCTAGTTTGTACAGATGACTGTGTAGATATTTTCATGTTTTCACAGATGGCGGTGTAGGTATTTCCATGTTTATACAGATAGTGGTATAGATGTTTCCATGTTTATACAGATCACTGTGTAGGTATTTCCATGTTTATACAGATGGCGGTGTAAATATTTCCATGTTTATAGAGATAGCCATGTAGATATTTCCATGTTTTTACAGATAGCTGTGTAGTCATTTCCATGTTTATAGAGATAGCGTTGTAGATATTCCAATATTTATAGGGATAGCGGTGTAGATATTTCCGTGCTTATACACATAGCGGTGTAGATATTTCCATGTTTATTCAGATAGCGGTGTAGTCATTTCCGTTTTTATGCAGATCGAGGTGTAGATATTTCCAAGTTTATACAGATAGCGGTGAAGATATTTCCATGTTTATACAGATAACGGGGAAGATATTTCCATGTTTACAGAGATAGCGTAGTAGATATTTTGATATTTGCACCGATTGCGGTGTACATATTTTCATCTTTACACAGATAGTGGTGTACATATTTTCATGTTTACACAGATATCTGTGTAGATATTTCCATGTTTACACAGATATTGTTGTGGATATTCCCATGTTAATACAGATAGCGGTGTAGATGTTTCCATGTTTATAAAGATAGCGTTGTAGATATTTCCATGTTTCTACAGACAGCGGTGTAGATATTTCCATGTTTATACAGATGGCAGTGTAGATATTTCCATGTTTATACAGATAGTGGTGTAGACGTTTCCGTGTTTATAGAGATAGTGGTGTAGATATTTCCATGTTTATACAGATAACGGGGAAGATATTTCCATGTTTACAGAGATAGCGGTGTAGATATTTTGATATTTGCACAGATTGCGGTGTACATATTTTCATGTTTACACATATAGTGGTGTACATATTTCCATGTTTACACAGATAGCTGTGTAGATATTTCCATGTTTGCACAGATATTGTTGTAGATATTCCCATGTTTATACAGATAGCGGTGTAGATATTTCCATGTTTATAAATATAGCGGTGTAGATATTTCCATGTTTATACAGATAGCGGTGTAGATATTTCCGTGTTTATACAGATAACGGTGTAGATATTTCCATGTTTATACAGATTGCGGTGTAGGTATTTGCATGTTTATAGAGATAGTGGTGTATATATTTCCATGCTTATACAGATAGCGGTGTAGGTGTTTCCATGTGTATACAGATGGCCGTGTAGATATTTCCATGTTTATACAGATGGCAGTGTAGATATTTCCATGTTTATACAGATAGTGGTGTATATATTTCCATGTTTATACAGGTAGAGGTGTAGATATTTCCATGTTTATGCAGATCTCGGTGTAGATATTTCCATCTTTCTACAGATGACAGTGTAGATGTTTCTATGTTTATAGAGATGACGGTGTAGATATTTCCATGTTTATAGAGATGGCGGTGTAGTAATTTCCATGTTTATGCTGATGGCGGTGTGGATATTACCAACTTTATAGAGATGGCATTTTAGATATTTCTATGTTTATAGAGATAGCGGTGTAGATACTTCCATATTTATACAGATAGCAGTGAAGGTATTTCCATGTTTTACAGATAGCGGTGTAGATTTTTCCACGTTTATACAGATAGCGGTGTAGATATTTCCATATTTATACAGATAGTGTTGTATATATTTCCATATTCATGCAAGTGACTCTGTAGGTATTTCTATGTTTATACAGATTGCAGTGTAGATATTTCCATGTTTATAGAGATAGCCGTGTAGATATTTCCATGTTTATACAGCCAGCGGTGTAGATATTTCCATTTTTATAGCGATAGCGGTGTAGATATTTCCATATTTTTACAGGTAGCGGTGTAGATATTTCCAAGTTTATACAGATAGCGGTGTAGATATTTCCATGTTTATACAGATTGCGCTGTAGTTATTTCCATGTTTATGGAGATAGCGGTGTAGATATTTCCATGTTTCTACAGATGGCTGTGTAGATATTTCCATGTGTATAAAGATGGCGGTGTAGATATTTCCATGTTTATACACATGGAGATATGGATATTTCCATGTTTTTACAGATGGCGGTGTAGATATTTCCATACTTATACAGATAGCGGTGTGGCTATTTCCATGTTTATACAGATAGCTGTGTAGATATTTCCATGTTTATAGAGATGGCTGTGTAGATATTTCCTTGTTTATACAGATGGCTGTGTAGATATTTCCATGTTTAGACAGATGGCAGTGTAGATATTTCCATGATTATACCGATAGTGGTGTAGATTTTTCCATGTTTATACACATGTCTGTGTAGGTATTTCCATGTTTGTACAGATGGCGGTGTAGATATTTCCGTGTTTATAGAGATAACCATATAGATATTTCCATGTTTATAAAATAGCGGTGTAGGCATTTACATGTTTATAGAGATAGCGTTGTAGGTATTTCAATATATATAGAGATAGCGGTGTAGATATTTCCATGTTAATACAGATAGCATTGTAGATATTTCCATGTTTATACAGATAGTGGTGTAGACATTTCCATGTTTATACAGATGGTGGTGTAGATATTTCCATGTTTATACAGATAGCGGTTTAGGTATTTCCATGTTTATAGAGATAACGGGGTAGATATTTCCATGTTTACAGAGATAGCGGTGTAGATATTTTGATATTTTCACAGATTGCGGTGTACATATTTCCCTGTTTACACAGATAGCTGTGTAGATATTTCCATGTTTACACAGACATTGTTGTAGATATTTCCATGTTTATACAGATAGCGTTGTAGATATGTCCATTTTTATAAAGATAGCGGTGTAGATATTAACATGTTTATACATATAGCGGTGTAGATATTTCCATGTTTATACAGAATAACGGTGTAGATATTTCCATGTTTATACACATTGCGGTGTAGTTATTTCCATGTTTATAGAGATAGCGGTGTAGATATTTCCATGCTTATACAGATAGTGGTGTAGGTATTTCCATGTGTATACAGATGGCAGTGTAGATATTTCCTTTTTTATACAGATGGCAGTGTAGATATTTCCAGGTTTATACAGATAGCAGTGTAGGTATTTCCAAGTTTATGGTGACAGCTGTGTAGATATTTCCATGTTTATATAGATGGCAGTGTAGATATTTCCATGTTTATACAGATACTGGTGTAGATATTTCCATGTTTATACAGGTAGAGGTGTAGATATTTCCATGTTTATGCTGATCTCTGTGTAGATATTTCCATCTTTCTAGAGATGACAGTGTAGATGTTTCTATGTTTATAGAGATGGCGGTGTAGATATTTCCATGTTTATACAGATGGCGGTGTAGTTATTTCCATGTTTATGCTGATGGCGGTGTGGATATTTTCATGTTCATAGAGCTGGCGTTTTAGATATTTCTATGTTTATAGAGATAGTGGTGTAGATAACTCCATGTTTATACAGATAGCGGTGTAGGTATTTCCATGTTTATACAGATAGCGGTGTAGATTTTTCCATGTTTATAAAGATAGCGGTGTAGGTATTTCCATATTTATACAGATAGTGTTGTAGATATTTCCATCTTTATGCAATTGACTGTGTAGGTATTTCCATGTTTATACAGATGGCAGTGTAGATATTTCCATGTTTATAGAGATAGCCATGTAGATATTTCCATGTTTATACTGCCAGCGGTGTAGATATTTCCATGTTTATAGCCATAGCGGTGTAGATATTTCCATATTTTTAGAGATAGCGGTGTAGCTATTTCCATGTTTATACAGATATCAGGGTAGGTATTTCCATGTTTACACAGATAGCGGTGTAGATATTTTGATATTTGCACAGATTGCGTTATACATATATACATGTTTACACAGATAGCTGTGTAGATATTTCCATGTTTACACATTGTTGTAGATATTTCCATGTTTATAAAGATAGCGTTGTAGATATTTACATGTTTATAAAGATAGCGGTGTAGATATTAACATCTTTATACATATAGCGGTGTAGATATTTCCCTGTTTATACAGATAACGTTGTAGATATTTCCATTTTTATACAGATTGCGGTGTAGCTATTTCAATGTTTATAGAGATAGGGGTGTAGATATTTCCATGCTTATACAGATAGCGGTGTAGGTATTTCCATGTGTATACAGATGGCAGTGTAGATATTTCCATGTTTATACAGATGGCAGTGTTGATATTTCCATGTTTATACAGATAGCAGTGTAGTTATTTCCATGTTTATGGAGACAGCTGTGTAGATATTTCCATGTTTATACAGATGGCAGTGCAGATATTTCCATGTTTATACAGATAGTGGTGTAGATATTTCCATGTTTATACAGATAGAGGTGTAGATATTTCCATGTTTATGCAGATCTCTTTGTAGATATTTCCATCTTTCTAGAGATGACAGTGTAGATGTTTCTATCTTTATAGAGATGGCGGTGTAGATATTTCCATGTTTATACAGATGGCGGAGTAGATATTTCCATGTTTATACAGATAGCCATGTAGGTATTTCCATGTTTATACAGCTAGCGGTGTAGGCATTTTCATGTTTATAGAGATAGCGTTGTAGGTATCTCAATATTTATAGAGATAGCGGTGTAGATAATTCCATGTTTATACACATAGCGGTGTAGGTATTTCCATGTTTATACAGATAGCGGTGTAGATATATCCATGTTTATGCAGATACCGGTGTAGATCTTTCCATGTTTATACAGATAGCGGTGTACATATTTCCATGTTTATAGAGATAGCGGTGGAGTTATTTCCATATTTATACAGATAGCAATATAGATATTTGAATGTTTATACAGATAGCGGTCTAGATATTTCCATGTTTATACAGATAGCGGTGTAGGTATTTCCATGTTTATACAGATGGCGGTGGAGATATTTTCAAGTTTATACAGATAGCAGTGGACGTATTTTCATGTTTATACTGATGGCGGTGTAGATATTTCCAAGTATATACAGATAGCGGTGTAGATATTTCCGTGTTTATACACATAGCGGTGCAGGTATTTCCATGTTTATAGAGATAGCGGTGTAGATATTTCCATGTTTATACAGATGGCTGTGTAGATATTTCCAAGTGTATACATGTGGCCGTGTAGATATTTCCATGTTTATACACATTGTGGTGTAGATATTTCCATGTTTATACAGATGAATGTGTAGATATTTCCATGTTTTTTACAGATGGCGGAGTAAATATTTCCATATTACACAGATAGCGGTGTGGATATTTCCATGTTTATACAGATAGCGATGTAGATATATCTATGTTTATAGAGACGGCAGTGTAGATATTTCCATGTTTATAGAGATGGCTCTGTAGATATTTCCATGTTTATGTAGATTGCAGTGTAGATATTTCCATGTTTATACAGATAGTGGGGTAGATATTTCTATGTTTATAAAGATGATTGTGTAGGTATTTCCATGTTTATACATATGGCGGTGAAGATATTTCCATGTTTAGAGAGATAGCCATGAATATATTTCCATGTTTATACAGACAGCGGTGTAGACATTTCCATGTTTATAGAGATAGCCGTGTAGATATTTCCATATTTATACAGATAGCGGTGTTGATATTTCCATGTTTATACAGATAGCGGTATAGATGTTTCCATGTTTATACAGATAGCGGTGTAGATATTTCCATGTTTATACAGAGAGCGGTGTAGATATTTCCATATTTACAGAGATAGAGGTGTAGATATTTCCATATTTGCACAGAATGCGGTGTACATATTTCCACGTTTATACAGATAGCGGTGTAGATATTTCCACGTTTATACAGATAGCAGTGTAGATATTTCCACGTTTATACAGATAGCGGTGTAGATATTTCCATGTTTATACAGATAGCGGTGTAGATATATCCATGTTTATGCAGATTGCGCTGTAGATATTTCCATGTTTATACAGATAGCAGTGTAGATATTTCCATATTTACAGAGATAGAGGTGTAGATATTTCCATATTTGCACAGATTGCGGTTTACATATTTCCATGTTTATACAGATAGCGTTGTAGATAATTCCATGTTTATAGAGATGGCTGTGTAGATATTTCCATGTTTATACAGATGGCAGTGTAGATATTTCCACGTTTATACAGATAGTGGTGTAGATGTTTCCATGTTTATAGAGATGACAGTGTAGCTATTTCCATGTATATACAGATGACAGTGTAGATACTTCCATGTTTATACAGGTAGCGGTGTAGATATTTCCGTGTTTACAGAGATAGCGGTGTAGACATTTCCATGTTTATAGAGATAGCGGTGTATATATTTCCATAGTTATACAGATAGCGGTGTAGATATGTCCATGTTTATACGGATAGCGGTGAAGATGTTTCCATGTTTATACAGATGACAGTGTAGATAATTCCATGTTTATAAAGATAGCAGTGTAGATATTTCTAGGTTTACACAGATTGCGGTGGAAATATTTCCAAGTTTATGCAGATAGCGATGTAAATAATTCCATGTTTATACAGATAGCGGAGTAGATATTTCCATGTTTATACAGACCGCGGTGTAGATATTTCCATGTTTACAGAGATAGCGGTGTAGATATTTCCATGTTTATACAGATGACAGTGTAGATATTTCCATGTTTATAGAGATAGCAGCATAGATATTTCCATGTTCATGTAGATGGCGGTGTAAATATTTCCATGTTTATAGAGATGGCGGTGTAGATATTTCTATGTTTATAGAGATAGCGGTGTAGATATTTCTATGTGTATAGAGATGGCGGTGTAGGTATTTCCATGTTTATAGAGATAGTTGTGTAGATATTTCCATGTTTATACAGATGGCGGTGTAGGTATTTCCATGTTTATACAGATAGCGGTGTTGGTATTTCCATGTTCATAGAACTAGCATTGCAGATATTTCCATGTTTATACAGCTCGCGGTGTAGATATTTCCATCTTTATAGAGATGGCAGTGTAGATATTTCCATGTTTATAGAGATGGCGGTGTAGATATTTTCATGTTTGCACAGATATCGGTGAAGATATTTCCATGTTTATACAGATAGCGGTGTAGATATTTCCAGGTTTATACAGATCGTGGTGTAGATATTTCCATGTTTATGCAGATGGCGGTGTAGATATTTCCATGTATATAGAGATGGTGGTGTAGATATTTCTATGTTTATAGAGATAGCGGTGTAGATAATTCCATGTTTATAGAGATGGTGGTGTAGGTATTTCCATGTTTATAGAAATAATGTTGTAGGTATTTTCATGTTTATTTAGATAGCGGTGTAGATGTTTCCATGTTTATACAGATAGTGGTGTTGATATATCCATGTTTATACACATAGCAGTGTAGACATTTCCATGTTTATTCAGCTCACGGTGTAGATATTTCCATGTTTATGAAGATAGCGGTATAGGTTTTCTATATTTATAGAGATAGCGGTGTAGATACTTCCATGTTTATACAGATGGCAGTGTAGATATTTCCACGTTTATACAGATATTTGTGTAAATATTTCCATGTTTATAAAGATGACTGTGTAGGTATTTCCATGAATATACAGAAGGCAGTGTAGATATTTCCAAGTTCATACAGATAGCCATGTAGATATTTTCATGTTTATTCAGATAGCCGTGTAGACATTTGCATGTTTATAGAGATAGCGGTGTGGATATTTCCATATTTATTCTGATAGCAGTGTAGATGTTTCCATGTTTATACAGCTCGCGGTGCAGATATTTCCATATTTATACAGGTGGCAGTGTAGATATTTCCATATTTATAGAGATAGCCTTGTAGGTATTTCCATGATTACAGATAGCGGTGTAGCTATTTCCATGTTTATACAGAGAGCGGTGCATATAATTCCATGTTTATAGAGATAGCATTGTAGATATCTCCATCTTTGCACAGATTTCGGTGTAGATATTTCCATCTTTACAGAGATAGCGGTGTAGATATTGCCATGTTTACACAGATAGCTGTTTACATATTTCCATGTTTACACAGATAGCGTTGTAGATATTTCCAGGTTTATACAGATAGCGGTGTGGATATTTCCATGTTCATGCAGATAGCGGTGTAGATGTTTCCATGTCTATACATATAGCGGTGAAGATATTTCCATGTTTATACAGATCGTGGTGTAGATATTTCCATGTTTATACAGATAGCGGTGTAGATATTTCCATGTTTATACAGATAGTGTTGCAGATATTTCCATGTTTATACAGATAGCATTGTAGATATTTCCATGTTTATAAAGATAGCAATGTAGATATTTCCATGTTTATACAGATAGCGGTGGAGATATTTCCGTGTTTATACAGATAGTGTTGCAGATATTTCCATGTTTATACAGATAGCTGTGTACATATTTCCATGTTTACACAGATAGCAGTGTATTTATTTCCGTGTTAACACAGATAGTGTTGTAGATATTTCCATGTTTATACAGATAGCGGTGTAGATATTTCCATGTTTATACAGATCGTGGTGTAGATATTTCCATGTTTATACAGACAGCAGTGTTGATATTTTCATGTTAATAGAGATAGCAGTGTAGATATTTCCATGTTTACAGAGATAGCGGTGTAGACATTTCCATCTTTGCACAGATTGCGGTGTAGATATTTCCATCTTTACACAGATAGCGGTGTACACATTTCCATGTTTACACAGATAGCGGTGTAGATATTTCCATGTTTACATAGTGTTGTAGAAATTTCCATGTTTATAGAGATAGTAGTGCAGATATTACTATGTTTATAAAGATAGCGGTGTAGATGTTTCCATCTTTACACAGACAGCGGTGTAGATTTTTCCATGTTTATGCAGACGGCGGTGTAGGTATTTCCATATTTATAGAGATAGAGTTGTAGATATTTCCGTGTTCATACAGACGGCAGTGTACATATTTCCTTGTGTATACAGATGGCAGTGTAGATATTTCCATTTTTATACAGATGGATGTGTAGGTATTTCCATGTTTATACAGATGACAGTGTAGATATTTCCATGTTTTTACAGATGGCGGTGTAGATATTTCCATGTTTATACAGATGGCAGGGTTGGTATTTCCATGTTGGTGCAGATAATGGTGTAGGTATTTCCATGTTTATACAGATAGCGGTGTAATATATTTCCATCTTTATTCAGATGGCAGTGTATATACTTCCATTTTTATACTGGTAGCGGTGTAATTTCCATGTATATACAGATAGCGGTGTACATATTTCCATGTTTTTACAGATGGCGGTATAGATATTTCCATGTTTATGCAGATAGCGGTGTGGCTATTTCCATGTTTATAGAGATCGTGGTGTAGTTATTTCCATATTTATACAGATAATGGTGTAGATATTTCCATGTTTATACAGATAGCGGTGTAGATATTTGCATATTTGCACAGATAGCGGTGTAGATATTTCAATCGTTACACAGATACAGGTGTACATATTTCCATGTTTCCACAGATAGCGGTGTAGATATTTCCATGTTAACACAGATAGTTTTGTAGATATTTCCAAGTTTATAGAGATTGCGGTATAGATATTTCCATGTTTATAAAGATTGCGGTGCAGATATTTCCATGTTTATACAGACAGCGGTGGAGATATTTCCATGTTTATACAGATAGCGATGTAGATATTTCCATGTTTATACAGATAGCGGTGGATATATTTCCATGTTTATACAGATGGTGGTGTAGATATTTCCATGTTTATAGAGATAGCCATGTAGATATTTCCATGTTTATACAGAGAGCGGTGTAGATTTTCCATGTTTATACAGATTGCGGTGTAGATATTTCCATGTTTATAAAAATAGCGGTGTAGATATTTCCATGTTTATTCAGATAGCGGTGTAGATATTTCCATGTTTATACCGATAGCGGTATAGGTATTTCCATGTTTATAGAGATAGCGGTGTAGATAATTCGATGTTTATACAGATGGTGGTGTTGATATTTCCATGTGTATACAGATGGAGGTGTAGATGTTTCTATGTTTATACAGATGACTGTGAAGATATTTCCATGTTTTTACAGATGGTGGTGTAGATATTTCCATGTTTATAGATATTGCTGTGTAGATATTTGCATGTTTATACAGATGTCAGTGTAGATATTTGTATGTTTATACAGATAGTGATGTAGATATTTCCATGTTTATACAGATGGCTGTGTAGGTATTTCCATGTTTATACAGATGGTGGTGTAGATATTTCCATGTTTTTAGAGATAGCCATGTAGATATTTCTATGTTTATACAGATAGCGGTGTAGACATTTCCATGTTTATAGAGATAGCAGTGTATATATTTCCATATTTATAAAGAGAGCGGTGTATATATTTGCATGTTTATACAGGTAGCGGTGGAGATATTTCCATGTTTATACAGATAGCTGTGTAGATATTTCCGTGTTTATAGATATTGCTGTGTAGATATTTGCATGTTTATAGAGATGTCAGTGTAGATATTTCCATGTTTATACAGATAGTGTTGTAGATATTTCGATGTTTATACAGATGGCTGTGTAGGTATTTCGATGTTTATACAGATGGTGGTGTAGATATTTCCATGTTTGTAGAGATAGCCATATAGATATTTCTATGTGTATACAGATAGCAGTGTAGACATTTCCATGTTTGTAGAGATCGCAGTGTATATATTTCCATATTTATAAAGATAGCGGTGTATATATTTCCAAGTTTCTACAGGTAGCGGTGGAGGTATTTCCATGTTTATACAGATCGCGGTGTAGATATTTCCATGTTTACACAGATGGTGGTGTAGATATTTCCATGTTTAAACAGATAGCGGTGTAGATATTTCCATGTTTATACAGATCGTAGTGTCGATATTTCCATGTTTATACAGATAGCGGTGTAGATATTTCTATGTTTATAGAGATGGCTTTGTAGATATTTCCATGTTTATACAGATGGCTGTGTAAATATTTCCATGTTTAGACATATAGTGATGTGGATATTTCCATGTTTATACAGATGACTGTGTGGTTATTTCCATGTTTATACAGATGGCGGTTTAATATTTCCATGTTTATAAAGATAACGGTGTAGACATTTCCATGTTCATAAAGAAAGCGGTGTAGATATTTCCATATTTATACAGATAGCTTTGTAGATATTTAAATGTTTATACAGATGGCAGTGTAGATATTTCAATGTTTATAGAGATGTCAGTGTTGATAATTCCATGTTTATACAGAAGGCGGTGAAGTTATTTACATGTTTATGCTGCTGGCGGTGTAGATATTTAAATGTTCATAGAGATGGCGGTGTAGATATTTCAAGGTTTGTAGAGATAGCGTTGTAGATAATTACATGTTTATACAGATGGCGGTGTAGGTATTTCCATGTTTATAGAGATAGTGGTGTAGATATTTCCATGTTTATACAGATAGAGCTGTAGATATTTCCAAGTTTATACAGATAGTGGTGTTGGTATTTCCATGTTTATACAGATAGCGGTGCAGAAATTTCCATGTTTCCACAGATGGCAGTGTAGATTGTTCCATGTTTATGAAGATTGCTGTGTAGATATTTTCATGTTTATACAGATGGTGGTGTAGATATTTCCATGTTTTTACAGATTGCGGTGTAGCTATATCCATGTTTATAGAGATTGCGGTGTAGGTGTTTCCATGTTTATACAGATAGCGGTGGAGATATTTCCATGTTTATACAGATCGTGGTGTAGATATTTCCATGTTTATGGAGATAGCGGTGTAGATATTTCCATATTTATACAGATAGCGGTGTAGATATTTCCATGTTTATTCACATGGTGTTGTAGATATTTCCATGTTTATGCAAATGGCGGTGTAGATATTTCCATGTTTACTGAGATTGCGTTGTAGATATTTCTATGTTTATAGAGATAGTGGTGTAGATAATTCCATGTTTATAGAGATGGCGGTGTAGGAATTTCCATGTTTATAGAAATAGTGGGGTAGATATTTCCATGTATACAGTCAGTGCTGTAGATATTTCCATGTTTATACAGATAGTGGTGTTGGTATTTCCATGTTTATACTCATAGCTGTGTAGATATTTCCATGTTTATACAGCTCGCGGTGTAGATATTTCCATCTTTATATAGATGGCAGTGTAGTAATTTCCATGTTTATGTAGATAGTGGTGTAGATATTTCTATTTTTATACAGATAGCGGTGTAGTTATTTCCATGTTTATAGAGATAGGGATGTAGGTATTTCCATGTGTATACAGATAGCGGGGCAGATGTTTCCATGTTTATACTGATGGCTGTGTAGATATTTCCACGTGTATACACATGGTCGTGTAGATATTTCCATGTCTATAGAGATGGTGTTGTAGATATTTCCATGATTATAGAGATAGCAATGTAGATATTTCCATGTTTATACAGATAGCGGTGAAGATATTTCCATGTTTATAGAGATAGTGTTGTATATATTTCCATCTTTGTACAGATTGTGGAGTAGATATTTCCAACTTTACACAGATAGCGGTGTAGATATTTCCATGTTTACACAGATAGCGTTGTAGACATTTCCATGTTTAAACAGATAGCGGTGTAGATAATTCCATGTATATAGATATAGCTGTGTAGATGTTTCAATGTTTATACAGATAGCGGTGGAGTTATTTCCTTGTTTATACAGATAGCGGTGTAGATATTTCCATGCTTATAGAGATACCGGTGTAGATATTTCCATATTTATAGTGTTAGCGGTGTAGATATTTCCATTTTTATTCAGATGGTGGTGTAGATATTTCCACGTTTTTACAGATGGCGGTGTAGATATTTCCATGTTTATACAGATAGCAGTGTAGATATTTCCATGTTTATACAGAGAGTGGTGTAGATATTACCATGTTTACACAGATAGCGGTGTTGATATTTAAATCTTTGCACAGATTGCGGTGTAGATATTTCCTACTTTACAAAGATAACGGTGTAGATATTTCCATCTTTGCACAGATTGCAGTGTAGATATTTCCATCTTTACTGAGATAGCAGTGTAGATATTTCAATGTTTACACAGATAGCGGAGTTGATATTTCCATGTTTACACAGATAGTGTTGTAGATATTTGCATGTTTATATAGATAGCGGTGTATATATTTCCATGTTTATTCACATAGCAGTGTAGATGTTTCCATGTTTAAACAGAAAGCGGTGGAGATATTTCCATGTTTATACAGATCGTGGTGTAGATATTTCCATGTTTATACAGATAGCAGTGGAGATAATTCCATGTTTATACAGATAGCCCTAGAGATATTACCATGTTTATACTGATGGCGGTGTAGGTATTTCCACGTTTTCACAGATGGCGCTGTAGATATTTCCATGTTTATATAAATGACTGTGTTGTAATTTCCATGTTTATACAGAAGGCGGTTTAGGTATTTCCATATTTATAGAGTTAACCTTGTAGATGTTTCCATGTTTATACAGATAGTGGTGTAGACTTTTCCATGTTTATACAGATAGCAGTGTAGATATTTCAATGTTTATACAAGTAGCGGTGTAGATATTTCCAAGTTTATACAGATTGCGGTGTAGACATTTCCATCTTTCCACAGATGGCATTGTAGATATTTCTATGTTTATACAGACGGCTGCATAGATATTTCCATGTTTATACAGATGGCGGTGTAGATATTTCCATGTTTATGCAGATGGCGGTATAGATATTTCCATGTTTATAGAAATGGCGGTGTAGATATTTATATGTTTGTAGAGATAGTGTTGTAGATATTTCCATGTTTATAGAGATGTCTGTGTAGGTATTTCTATGTTTATAGAGATAGTGGTGTAGATAATTCCATGTTTATAGAGATGGCAATGCAGGTATTTCCATGTTTATTTAGATAGTGGTGTAGATATTTCCATGTTTACACAGATAGCGGTATACATATTTCCATGTTGATACAGATTGCCGTGTTGGTATTTCCATGTTTATAGTGATAGCGGTGTAGGTATTTCCATGTTTATACTGCTCGCGGTGTAGATATTTCTATCTTTATACAGATAGCAGTGAAGATATGTCCATGTTTATACAGATAGCGGTTTAGATATTTCCATTTTACACAGATGGTGGTGTAGATAGTTCCATGTTTATGGAGATGGTGGTGTAGATATTTTCATGTTTATAATATGTCAGTGTAGATATTTCCAGGTTTATAGAGATGGCGGTGTAGATATTTCCATGTTTATTGAGATAGCTGTGTAATTATTTCCATCTGTATAGAAATAGCGGTGTAGTTATTTCCATGTTTATGCAGATGGCTGTGTAGATATTTCCAATTTTATACAGATGGCGGCATGGATATTTCCATGTTTATAGAGATAGCGGTGTATATATTTCCATATTTATAGAGATAGCAGTGTAGATATTTCCATGTTTATTCAGAGGGCGGTATAGATATTTCCATGTTTATACAGACAGCGGTGTATTTATCTCCATGTTTATACAGAGAGACTTGTAGATATTTCCATGTTTATACAGATCGTGGTGTTGATATTTCCACGTTTATACAGATAGTGGTGTTGGTATTTCCCTGTTTATACAGATAGCAGTGTAGATATTTCCATGTTTATACAGCTCGGGGTGCAGATATTTCCATCTTTATACAGACGGCAGTGTAGATACTTCTATGTTTACACAGATGGCGGTGTAGATAGTTCCATGTTTATGAAGATGGCGGTGTAGATATTTTCTTGTTTATAGAGATGGCGGTGTAGATATTTCCATGTTTATAGAGATTGTGGTGTAGATATTTCCATGTTTATAGAGATTGAAGTGTAGGTATTTCCATGTGTATAGAGATAGCGGTGCAGGTGTTTCCATGTTTATACTGATGGCTCTGTCGTCATTTCCATGTGTATACAGATGGCAGTGTAGATATTTCCATGTTTATAGAGATGGTGGTGTACATATTTCCATGTATATACAGATGACTGTGTAGATATTTCCATGTTTACAGATGGCAGTGTAGACATTTCCATGTTTATAGAGATGGTGGTGTAGATATTTCCATGTATATACAGTTGACAGCGTAGATATTTCCATTTTTATACAGATAGCGGTGTAGATATTTCCATATATAAACAGATACCGGTGGTGATATTTCCATGTTTATACAGAGAGCGATGTAGATATTTCCATGTTTACACAGATTGCTTTGTAGGTATTTCCATGTTTATAGAGGTAGCGGTGTAGATATTTCCATGTTTATACAGATGGCTGTGTAGATATTTCCATGTGTATACACATGGCAGTGTAGATATTTCAATGTTTATAGAGATGGTGGTGTAGATATTTCCATGTTTATAGAGATAATGGTGAAGAATTACCATGTTTATACAGATAGCAGTATAGATATTTCCATGTTTATGGAGATAGCGGTGTAGATATTTCCATAGTTACACAGATAGCGGTTTAGGTATTTCCATGTTTATAAATATCCCGGTGTAGATATTTCCATGTTTATATAGATGGCGGTGTAGATATTTCCATGTTTATACAGATAGCGGCGTACATATTTCCCTGTTTATAGTGATAGCGGTGTAGATATTTCCATGTTTACAGAGTTAACGGTGTAGATATTTCCATCTTTGCACAGATTGCGGTGTTGATATTTCCATATTTACACAGATAGCGGTGTAGATATTTCCAAGTTTACACAGATAGCTGTGTAGTTATTTCCAGGTTTACACAGATAGTGTTGTAGATATTTCCATGTTTATAGAGATAGCGGTGTAGATATTTCCATATTTATTCAGATAGCGGTGTAGATATTTCCATGTTTATACAGATAGCGGTGTAGATATTTCCATCTATGAACATATTGCGGTGTATACCTTTCCATCTTTACACAGATTGCGGTGTAGATATTTCGAAGTTTACACAGATAGCTGCATAGATATTTCCATGTTTACACAAATAGCGTTGTAGATATTTCCACGTTTATGCACATAACAGTGTAGATATTTCCAGGTTTATAGAGATTGCGGTGTAGATATTTCCATATTTATGGAGATGGTGGTGTAGATATTTCCATCTTTACATAGATAACAGAGTAGATATTTCCATGTTTACACAGATAGCGATGTAGATATTTCCATGTTTACACAGATAGTGTTGCAGATATTTCCATGTTTATACAGATAGCCGTGTAGATATTTCCATGTTTATATAGATGGCGGTGTAGATATTTCCATGTTTATGCAGATGGCGGTGTAGATATTTCCTAGTTTATACAGATGGCAGTGTAGATATTTCCAAGTTTATAGAGATAGCGGTGTAGGTATTTCCATGTTTACAGTGATAGCGGTGTAGACATTTCCAGGTTTATACAGATGGCGGTGTAGATATTTCCATGTGTATTGGGATAGCGGTGTAGATAATTCCATGTTTATACAGATAGCGGTGTAAGTATTTCCATGTTTATACAGTTAGCGATGGAGATATTTAAATGTTTATACAGATGTCTGTGTAGCTATTTCCATGTTTATACAGATGGCAGTGTAGATATTTCCATGTTTATACAGTTGGTGATATAGATATTTCCATGTTTATACAGATGACTGTGTAGGTGTTTCCATGTTTATACAGATGTCGATGTAGATATTTTCATGTTTATAGGGATGCCGGGGTAGATATTTACATGTTTATACAGATAGCATTGTAGACATTTCCATGTTTATAGAGATAGCGGTGTAGATATTTCCATGTTTACAGAGATAGCGGTGTAGATATTTCCATCTTTGCACAGATTGCGGTGTAGATATTTCCATCTTTACACAGATAGCGGTGTACATATTTCCGTGTATACACAGATAGCTTTTTAGGTATTTCCATGTTTACACCGATAGTGTTGTAGACATTTCCATGTTTTTACAGACAGCGGTGTAGACATTTCCACATTTATAGAGATTGTGGTGTGGATATTTCCATTTTTATACAGATAGCCATGTAGTTAGTTCCATGTTTATACAGATAGCGGTGAAGGAATTTCCATGTTTATAGAGATAACGATGTAGATAATTCCATGTTTCTACACATGGCGGTGTAGATATTTGCAAGTTTACACAGATAGCTTTGTAGATATTTCCATGTTTACACAAATAGCGTTGTAGATATTTCCACGTTTATACACATAACAGTGTAGATATTTCCAGGTTTATAGAGATTGCGGTGTAGATATTTCCATATTTATGGAGATGGCGGTGTAGATATTTCCATCTTTATATAGATAACAGAGTAGATATTTCCATGTTTACACAGATAGCGATGTAGATATTTCCATGTTTACACAGATAGTGTTGCAGATATTTCCATGTTTATACAGATAGCCATGTAGATATTTCCATGTGTATACAGATGGCAGTGTAGGTATTTCCATGTTTATACAGAAGGAGGTGTAGATATTTCCAAGTTTATACAGATAGCGGTGTAGATATTTCCATGTTTCTACAGATAGCGGTGTAAATATTTCCATGTTTCTACAGATAGCTGTGTAGGTATTTCCATGTTTATAGAGATAGCGGTGTAGTTATTTCCATGTTTATACCGATGTCAGCGTAGATCTTTCCATGTGTATAGAGATGGCAGTGTAGATATTTTCAGGTTTATACAGAAGGAGTTGAAGATATTTCCATGTTTATACAGATGACTGTGTAGCTATTTTCATGTTTTTACAGATGGCGGTGTAGATATTTCCATGTTTATAGAGATAGCCGTGTGGTTATTTCCATGTTTTTACAGATAGCAGTGTAGATATTTCCATTTTATAGAGATGGCTGTGTAGATATTCCAAGTTTATAAAGATGGCAGTGTAGATATTTCTATGTTTATACAGATAGCGGTGTAGATCTTTCCATCTTTGCACAGATTGCGGTGTAGATATTTCCATGTTTACAGATAGTGTTGTAGATATTTCCATGTTTATGCAGATGGCGGTGTAGATATTTGCATGTATATAGAGATGGCGGTGTAGATATTTCTATGTTTATAGAGATAGCGGTGTAGATAATTCCATGTTTATAGAGATGGTGGTGTAGGTATTTCCATGTTTATAGAAATAGTGGTGTAGATATTTCCATGTTTATTCAGATAGCGGTGTAGCTGTTTCCATGTTTATACACATAGTGGTGTTGAAATATCCATGTTTATACACATAGCGGTGTAGACATTTCCATGTTTATTCAGCTCACGGTGTAGATATTTCCATGTTTATACAGATGGCATTGAAGTTTTTTCCATGTTTATGCAGATAGCGGTGTAGATATTTCCATGTTTGTACAGAGAGCGGTGTAGATATTTCCATTTTTATACATATCGTGGTGTATATGTTTCCATGTTTAAACAGATAGCGGTGTAGATATTTCCATGTTTACACAGATAGCTGTATAGATATTTCCATGTTTACACAGATAGTGTTGTATATATTTCCATGTTTATACAGACAGCAGTGTAGATATTTCCATGTTTATACAGATAGCGGTGTAGATGTTTCCATATTTATACAGATCGCGGTGTAGATATTTCCATGTTTATGCAGATGGTGGTGTAGATATTTCCATGTTCCTAGAGATGGCGGTGTAGATATTTCTATGTTTATAGAGATAGCGGTGTAGATAATTCCATGTTTATAGAGATGGTGGTGTAGGAATTTCCATGTTTATTCAGATAGCGGTGTACATATTTCCATGCTTATACAGATAGTGGTGTTGATATTTCCATGTTTATACACATAGCGGTGTAGACATTTCCATGTTTATTCAGCTCGCGATGCAGGTATTTCCATGTTTATAAAGATAGCGATGTAGATGTTTCCATCTTTATACAGGGAGCGGTGTAGGTATTTCCATGTTTATACAGATGGCGATGTAGGTATTTCCATGTTTATAGAGATAGCGGTGTAGATATTTCCATGTTTATAGAGATGGCAGTGTACATATTTCCAAGTGTATACAGATGGCAGTGTAGATATTTCCATGTTTATACAGATGGAGTTGTAGATATTTCCCTGTTTATGCAGATGACAGTGTAGATATTTCCATGTTTTTACAGATGGCGGTGTAGATATTTCCACGTTTATACAGGGAGCGGTGTGGCTATTTCCATGTCTATACAGATAGCAGTGTGGATATTTCCATGTTTATAGAGACGGCTGTGCAGATATTTCCGTGTTTTCACCGATGGCCATGTAATTATTCCATGTTTATACAGATAGTGGTGTAGATATTTCCATGTTAATACAGATGACTGTGTAGGTATTTCCATGTTTATACAGATGGCGCTGTAGATATTCCCATGTTTATAGAGATAGCCATGGAGATATTTCCATGTTTATAAAGAGAGCGGTGTATGCATTTCCATGTTCATAGAGATAGCGGTGTAGATATTTCCACATTTATACAGATAGCTGTGTAGATATTTCCATGTTTATACAGGTAGAGGTGTAGATATTTCCATGTTTATGCAGATCTCGGTGAAGATATTTCCATCTTTCTACAGATGGCAGTGTAGATATTTCTATGTTTATAGAGTTGGCAGTGTAGATAATTCCATATTTATACAGATTGCAGTGTAGTTATTTCCATGTTTACGCTGATGGCGGTGTAGATATTTCCATGTTTATAGAGATGGCAGTGTAGATATTTCTAAGTTTGTACAGATAGCAGTGTAGATATTTACATGTTTATACAGATGGCAGTGTAGATATTTCCATGTTTATAGAGATGGTGGTGTAGATATTTCCAAGTATATACAGATGACTGTGTAGATATTTCCATGTTTATACAGATGGCGGTGTAGATATTTCCATATTTATAGAGATAGCCTTGAAAGTATTTCCATGTTTATAGAGATGGCAGTGCAGATATTTCTAAGTTTGTAGATATAGCAGTGTAGATATTTACAGGTTTATACAGATGACAGTGTAGTTATTTCCATGTTTATAGAGATGGTGGTGTAGATATTTCCAAGTATATACAGATGACTGTGTAGATATTTCCATGTTTATACAGATGGCGGTGTAGATATTTCCATATTTATAGAGATTGCCTTGTAAATATTTCCATGTTTATACAGATAGCGGTGTAGATATTTCCATGTTTATACAGATAGCGGTGCAGATAATTCCATGTTTATAGAGATAGCGTTGTAGATATTTCCATCTTTGCACAGATTTCAGTGTAGATATTTCCATTTTTCCACAGAAATCTGTGTAGATATTTCCCTGTCTACACAGATAGCTGTTTAGATATTTCCATGTTTACACAGATAGCATTGTAGATATTTCCAGGTTTATAAAGATAGCGGTGTAGATATTTCCATGTTAATACAGATAGCGGTGCAGGTAATTCCATGTTTATAGACATAGCGTTGTAGATATTTCCATCTTTGCACAGATTGCAGTGTAGATATTTCCATCTTTCCACAGAGAGCGGTGTAGGTATTTCCATGTTTACACAGATAGCTGTTTAGATATTTCCATGTTTACACAGATAGCATTGTAGATATTTCCAGGTTTATACAGATAGTGTTGTAGATATTTCCATGTTTATACAGATAGCGGTGTAGATGTTTCCATGTCTATACAGATAGCAGTGGAGGTATTTCCATGTTTATACAGATCATGGTGTAGATATTTCCATGTATATACAGATAGAAGTGTGGATATTTCCATGTTTATACAGATAGCGGTGTAGGTATTTCCATGTTTACAAAGAAAGCGGTGTAGATATTTCCATATTTGCAAAGATTGCGGTGTAGATATTTCCATCTTTACACAGATAGCGGTGTACATAATCCATGTTTACACATATAGCGGTGAAGATATTTCCATGTTAACACAGATAGTTTTGTAGATATTTCCATGTTTATACAGATAGCGGTGTAGGTATTTCCATATTTATAGAGATCGTGGTGTAGATATTTCCATTTTTATACAGATAGCGGTGTAGATATTTCCATGTTTATGCAGATAGTGTTGTAGATTTTCCATGTTTATACAGATAGCAGTGTAGATATTTCCATGTTTATGAAGATAGCGGTGTAGATATTTCCATGTTTATACCGATAGCGGTGTAGATATTTCCATATTTATACCGATAGCGATGTAGATATTTCCATGTTTATACAGAGAGCGGTGGAGATATTTCCATGTTTATATAGATGACGGTGTAGATATTTCCATCTTTATACAGATAGTAGTGTAGATATTTCCATGTTTATACAGATGACTGTGTTTGTATTTCCATGTTTATACTGATGGCGTTGTAGTTATTTCAACGTTTATACAGATAGCCATGTAGATACTTCCATGTTTATACAGATAGCGGTGTAGGAATTTCCATGTTTATAGAGATAACGGTGTAGATATTTCCATGTTTTTACACTTGGCAGTGTAGAGATTTCCGTGTGTATACAGATGGCAGTGTAGGTATTTCCATGTTTATAGAGATGGAGGTGTAGATATTTCCAAGTTTATACAGATAGCTGTGTAGGTATTTCCATGTTTCTACAGATAGCGGTGTAGATATTTCCATGTTTATACAGATAGCTGTGTAGGTATTTCCATGTTAATAGAGATAGCGGTGTAGATATTTCCATGTCTATACAGATGGCAGTGTAGATATTTCCATGTGTATAGAGATGGCAGTGTAGATATTTCCAGGTTTCTACAGATGGAGTTGTAGATATTTCCATGTTTATACAGATGACTGTGTAGGTATTTTCATGTTTTTACAGATGGCGGTGTAGATATTTCCCTGTTTATACAGATAGCGGTGCGGCTATTTCCATGTTTATATAGATAGCGGTTTAGCTATTTCCATGTTTACACAGATAGCGATGTAGATATTTCCATGTTTATAGAGATGGCTGTGTAGATATTTCCATGTTTATACAGCTGGCAGTGTAGATATTTCCATATTTATAGAGATAGCCTTGAAAATATTTCCATGTTTATAGAGATGTCAGTGTAGATATTTCTAAGTTTGTACAGATAGCAGTGTAGATATTTACATATTTATACAGATGGCAGTGTAGATATTTCCATGTTTATAGAGATGGTGGTGTAGATATTTCCAAGTATATACAGATGACTGTGTAGATATTTCCATGTTTATACAGATGGCGGTGTAGATATTTCCATATTTATAGAGATAACCTTGAAAATATTTCCATGTTTATAGAGATGGCAGTGTAGATATTTCTAAGTTTGTAGATATAGCAGTGTAGATATTTACATGTTTATACAGATGGCAGTGTAGATATTTCCATGTTTATAGAGATGGTGGTGTAGATATTTCCAAGTATATACAGATGACTGTGTAGATATTTCCATGTTTATACAGATGGCGGTGTAGATATTTCCATATTTATACAGATTGGCTTGTAAATATTTCCATGTTTATACAGATAGCGGTGTAGATATTTCCATGTTTATACAGATAGCGGTGCAGATAATTCCATGTTTATAGAGATAGCGTTGTAGATATTTCCATCTTTGCACAGATTTCAGTGTAGATATTTCCATCTTTCCACAGAAATCGGTGTAGATATTTCCATGTTTACACAGATAGCTGTTTAGATATTTCCATGTTTACACAGATAGCATTGTAGATATTTCCAGGTTCATACAGATAGCGGTGTAGATATTTCCATGTTTATAGAGATAGCGGTGCAGGTAATTCCATGTTTATAGAGATAGCGTTGTAGATATTTCCATCTTTACACAGATTGCAGTGTAGATATTTCCATCTTTCCATAGAGAGCGGTGTAGATATTTCCATGTTTACACAGATAGCTGTTTAGATATTTCCATGTTTACACAGATAGCATTGTAGATATTTCCAGGTTTATACAGATAGTGGTGTAGATATTTCCATGTTTATACAGATATCGGTGTACATGTTTCCATGTCTATACAGATAGCGGTAGAGGTATTTACATGTTTATACAGATCATGGTGTAGATATTTCCATGTATATACAGATACAAGTGTGGATATTTCCATGTTTATACAGATAGCGGTGTAGATATTTCCATGTTTATACAGATAGCGGTGCAGATAATTCCATGTTTATAGAGATAGCGTTGTAGATATTTCCATCTTTGCACAGATTTCAGTGAAGATATTTCCATCTTTCCACAGAAATCGGTGTAATTATTTCCATGTTTACACAGATAGCTGTTTAGATATTTCCATGTTTACACAGATAGCATTGTAGATATTTCCAGGTTTATACAGATAGCAGTGTAGATATTTCCATGTTTATACAGATAGAGGTGCAGGTAATTCCGTCTTTATAGAGATAGCGTTGTAGATACTTCCATCTTTGCACAGATTGCAGTGTAGATATTTCCATCTTTCCACAGAGAGGGGTGTAGATATTTCCATGTTTACACAGATAGCTGTTTAGATATTTCCATGTTTACACAGATAGCATTGTAGATATTTCCAGGTTTATACAGATAGTGGTGTAGATATTTCCATGTTTATACAGATAGCGGTATAGATGTTTCCATGTCTATACAGATAGCGGTGGAGGTATTTCCATGTTTATACAGATCATGGTGTAGATATTTCCATGTATATGCAGATAGAAGTGTGGATATTTCCATGTTTATACAGATAGCGGTGTAGGTATTTCCTTGTTTACAGAGATAGCGGTGTAGATATTTCCATATTTGCAAAGATTGCGGTGTAGATATTTCCATCTTTACACAGATAGCGGTGTACATAATCCATGTTTACACAGATAGCGGTGGAGATATTTCCATGTTAACACAGATAGTTTTGTAGATATTTCCATGTTTATACAGAAAGCGGTGTAGGTATTTCCATATTTATAGAGATCGTGGTGTAGATATTTCCATATTTACACAGATAGCGGTGTAGATATTTCCATGTTTATACAGATAGCGATGTAGATATTTCCATGTTTATACAGGGAGCGGTGGAGATATTTCCATGTTTATACAGATGGCGGTGTAGATATTTCCATGTTTATACAGATGACTGTGTATATATTTCCATGTTTATACAGATGGCGTTGTAGTTATTTCCCCGTTTATACAGATATCCATGTAGATACTTCCATGTTTATACAGATAGCGGTGTAGGAATTTCCATGTTTATAGAGATAACGGTGTAGATATTTCCATGTTTATACACATGGCAGTGTAGAGATTTCCGTGTGTATACAGATGGCAGTGTAGGTATTTCCATGTTTATAGAGTTGGAGGTGTAGATATTTCCAAGTTTATACAGATAGCTGTGTAGGTATTTCCATGTTAATAGAGATAGCGGTGTAGATATTTCCATGTTTATACAGATGGCAGTGTAGATATTTCCATGTGTATAGAGATGGCAGTGTAGATATTTCCAGGTTTCTACAGATGGAGTTGTAGATATTTCCATGTTTATACAGATGACTGTGTAGGTATTTTCATGTTTTTACAGATGGCGGTGTAGATATTTCCCTGTTTATACAGATAGCGGTGCGGCTATTTCCATGTTTATACAGATAGCGGTTTAGCTATTTCCATGTTTATACAGATAGCGATGTAGATATTTCCATGTTTATAGAGATGGCTGTGTAGATATTTCCATGTTTATACAGATGGCAGTGTAGATATTTCCATATTTATAGAGATAGCCTTGAAAATATTTCCATGTTTATAGAGATGGCAGTGTAGATATTTCTAAGTTTGTACAGATAGCAGTGTAGATATTTACGTGTTTATACAGATGGCAGTGTAGATATTTCCATGTTTATAGAGATGGTGGTGTAGATATTTCCAAGTATATGCAGGTGACTGTGTAGATATTTCCATGTTTATACAGATGGCGGTGTAGATATTTCCATATTTATAGAGATAGCCTTGAAAATATTTCCATGTTTATAGAGATGGCAGTGTAGATATTTCTAAGTTTGTAGATATAGCAGTGTAGATATTTACATGTTTATACAGATGGCAGTGTAGATATTTCCATGTTTATAGAGATGGTGGTGTAGATATTTCCAAGTATATACAGATGACTGTGTAGATATTTCCATGTTTATACAGATGGCGGTGTAGATATTTCCATATTTATAGAGATTGCCTTGTAAATATTTCCATGTTTATACAGATAGCGGTGTAGATATTTCCATGTTTATACAGATAGCTGTGCAGATAATTCCATGTTTATAGAGATAGCATTGTAGATATTTCCATCTTTGCACAGATTTCAGTGAAGATATTTCCATCTTTCCACAGAAATCGGTGTAGATATTTCCATGTTTACACAGATAGCTGTTTAGATATTTCCATGTTTACACAGATAGCATTGTAGATATTTCCGGGTTTATACAGATAGCAGTGTAGATATTTCCATGTTTGTACAGATAGCGGTGCAGGTAATTCAATGTTTATAGAGATAGCGTTGTAGATACTTCCATCTTTGCACAGATTGCAGTGTAGATATTTCCATCTTTCCACAGAGAGGGTTGTAGATATTTCCATGTTTACACAGATAGCTGTTTAGATATTTCCATGTTTACACAGATAGCATTGTAGATATTTCCAGGTTTATACAGATAGTGGTGTAGATATTTCCATGTTTATACAGATAGCGGTGTAGATGTTTCCATGTCTATACAGATAGCGGTGGAGGTATTTCCATGTTTATACAGATCATGGTGTAGATATTTCCATGTATATGCAGATAGAAGTGTGGATATTTCCATGTTTATACAGATAGCGGTGTAGGTATTTCCATGTTTACAGAGATAGCGGTGTAGATATTTCCATATTTGCAAAGATTGTGGTGTAGATATTTCCATCTTTACACAGATAGCGGTGTACATAATCCATGTTTACTCAGATAGCGGTGAAGATATTTCCATGTTAACACAGATAGTTTTGTAGATATTTCCATGTTTATACAGATAGCGGTGTAGGTATTTCCATATTTATAGAGATCGTGGTGTAGATATTTCCATATTTATACAGATAGCGGTGTAGATATTTCCATGTTTATACAAATAGTGTTGTAGATTTTCCATGTTTATACAGACAGCAGTGTAGATATTTCCATGTTTATAAAGATAGCGGTGTAGATATTTCCATGTTTATACTGATAGCGGTGTAGATATTTCCATGTTTATACCGATAGCGATGTAGATACTTCCATGTTTATACAGAGAGCGGTGGAGATATTTCCATGTTTATACAGATGGCGGTGTAGATATTTCCATGTTTATACAGATAGTAGTGTAGATATTTCCATGTTTATACAGATGACTGTGTATATATTTCCATGTTTATACAGATGGCATTGTAGTTATTTCCACGTTTTTACAGATAGCCATGTAGATACTTCCATGTTTATACAGATAGCGGTGTAGGAATTTCCATGTTTATAGAGATAACGGTGTAGATGTTTCCATGTTTATAAACATGGCAGTGTAGAGATTTCCGTGTGTATACAGATGGCAGTGTAGGTATTTCCATGTTTATAGAGATGGAGGTGTAGATATTTCCAAGTTTATACAGATAGCTGTGTAGGTATTTCCATGTTTCTACAGATAGCGGTGTAGATATTTCCATGTTTATACAGATAGCTGTGTAGATATTTCCATGTTAATAGAGATAGCAGTGTAGATATTTCCATGTTTATACAGATGGCAGTGTAGATATTTCCATGTGTATAGAGACGGCAGTGTAGATATTTCCAGGTTTCTACAGATGGAGTTGTAGATATTTCCATGTTTATACAGATGACTGTGTAGGTATTTTCATGTTTTTACAGATGGCGGTGTAGATATTTCCCTGTTTATACAGATAGCGGTGCGGCTATTTCCATGTTTATACAGATAGCGGTTTAGCTATTTCCATGTTTATACAGATAGCGATGTAGATATTTCCATGTTTATAGAGATGGCTGTGTAGATATTTCCATGTTTATACAGATGGCAGTGTAGATATTACCATATTTATAGAGATAGCCTTGAAAATATTTCCATGTTTATAGAGATGGCAGTGTAGATATTTCTAAGTTTGTAGATATAGCAGTGTAGATATTTACATGTTTATACACATGGCAGTGTAGATATTTCCATGTATATAGAGATGGTGGTGTAGATATTTCCAAGTATATACAGATGACTGTGTAGATATTTCCATATTTATACAGATGGCGGTGTAGATATTTCCATATTTATAGAGATAGCCTTGAAAATATTTCCATGTTTATAGAGATGGCAGTGTAGATATTTCTAAGTTTGTAGATATAGCAATGTAGATATTTACATGTTTATACAGATGGCAGTGTAGATATTTCCATGTTTATAGAGATGGTGGTGTAGATATTTCCAAGTATATACAGATGACTGTGTAGATATTTCCATGTTTATACAGATGGCGGTGTAGATATTTCCATATTTATAGAGATTGCCTTGTAAATATTTCCATGTTTATACAGATAGCGGTGTAGATATTTCCATGTTTATACAGATAGCGGTGCAGATAAT
This sequence comes from Pan troglodytes, assembly GCF_028858775.2. Taxonomy (NCBI): domain Eukaryota; kingdom Metazoa; phylum Chordata; class Mammalia; order Primates; family Hominidae; genus Pan; species Pan troglodytes. The sequence goes on along the minus strand of NC_072416.2, from coordinate 150,579 downwards.
TCCATGTTTATAGAGATAGCGTTGTAGATATTTCCATCTTTGCACAGATTTCAGTGAAGATATTTCCATCTTTCCACAGAAATCGGTGTAATTATTTCCATGTTTACACAGATAGCTGTTTAGATATTTCCATGTTTACACAGATAGCATTGTAGATATTTCCAGGTTTATACAGATAGCAGTGTAGATATTTCCATGTTTATACAGATAGAGGTGCAGGTAATTCCGTCTTTATAGAGATAGCGTTGTAGATACTTCCATCTTTGCACAGATTGCAGTGTAGATATTTCCATCTTTCCACAGAGAGGGGTGTAGATATTTCCATGTTTACACAGATAGCTGTTTAGATATTTCCATGTTTACACAGATAGCATTGTAGATATTTCCAGGTTTATACAGATAGTGGTGTAGATATTTCCATGTTTATACAGATAGCGGTATAGATGTTTCCATGTCTATACAGATAGCGGTGGAGGTATTTCCATGTTTATACAGATCATGGTGTAGATATTTCCATGTATATGCAGATAGAAGTGTGGATATTTCCATGTTTATACAGATAGCGGTGTAGGTATTTCCTTGTTTACAGAGATAGCGGTGTAGATATTTCCATATTTGCAAAGATTGCGGTGTAGATATTTCCATCTTTACACAGATAGCGGTGTACATAATCCATGTTTACACAGATAGCGGTGGAGATATTTCCATGTTAACACAGATAGTTTTGTAGATATTTCCATGTTTATACAGAAAGCGGTGTAGGTATTTCCATATTTATAGAGATCGTGGTGTAGATATTTCCATATTTACACAGATAGCGGTGTAGATATTTCCATGTTTATACAGATAGCGATGTAGATATTTCCATGTTTATACAGGGAGCGGTGGAGATATTTCCATGTTTATACAGATGGCGGTGTAGATATTTCCATGTTTATACAGATGACTGTGTATATATTTCCATGTTTATACAGATGGCGTTGTAGTTATTTCCCCGTTTATACAGATATCCATGTAGATACTTCCATGTTTATACAGATAGCGGTGTAGGAATTTCCATGTTTATAGAGATAACGGTGTAGATATTTCCATGTTTATACACATGGCAGTGTAGAGATTTCCGTGTGTATACAGATGGCAGTGTAGGTATTTCCATGTTTATAGAGTTGGAGGTGTAGATATTTCCAAGTTTATACAGATAGCTGTGTAGGTATTTCCATGTTAATAGAGATAGCGGTGTAGATATTTCCATGTTTATACAGATGGCAGTGTAGATATTTCCATGTGTATAGAGATGGCAGTGTAGATATTTCCAGGTTTCTACAGATGGAGTTGTAGATATTTCCATGTTTATACAGATGACTGTGTAGGTATTTTCATGTTTTTACAGATGGCGGTGTAGATATTTCCCTGTTTATACAGATAGCGGTGCGGCTATTTCCATGTTTATACAGATAGCGGTTTAGCTATTTCCATGTTTATACAGATAGCGATGTAGATATTTCCATGTTTATAGAGATGGCTGTGTAGATATTTCCATGTTTATACAGATGGCAGTGTAGATATTTCCATATTTATAGAGATAGCCTTGAAAATATTTCCATGTTTATAGAGATGGCAGTGTAGATATTTCTAAGTTTGTACAGATAGCAGTGTAGATATTTACGTGTTTATACAGATGGCAGTGTAGATATTTCCATGTTTATAGAGATGGTGGTGTAGATATTTCCAAGTATATGCAGGTGACTGTGTAGATATTTCCATGTTTATACAGATGGCGGTGTAGATATTTCCATATTTATAGAGATAGCCTTGAAAATATTTCCATGTTTATAGAGATGGCAGTGTAGATATTTCTAAGTTTGTAGATATAGCAGTGTAGATATTTACATGTTTATACAGATGGCAGTGTAGATATTTCCATGTTTATAGAGATGGTGGTGTAGATATTTCCAAGTATATACAGATGATTGTGTAGATATTTCCATGTTTATACAGATGGCGGTGTAGATATTTCCATATTTATAGAGATTGCCTTGTAAATATTTCCATGTTTATACAGATAGCGGTGTAGATATTTCCATGTTTATACAGATAGCTGTGCAGATAATTCCATGTTTATAGAGATAGCATTGTAGATATTTCCATCTTTGCACAGATTTCAGTGAAGATATTTCCATCTTTCCACAGAAATCGGTGTAGATATTTCCATGTTTACACAGATAGCTGTTTAGATATTTCCATGTTTACACAGATAGCATTGTAGATATTTCCGGGTTTATACAGATAGCAGTGTAGATATTTCCATGTTTGTACAGATAGCGGTGCAGGTAATTCAATGTTTATAGAGATAGCGTTGTAGATACTTCCATCTTTGCACAGATTGCAGTGTAGATATTTCCATCTTTCCACAGAGAGGGTTGTAGATATTTCCATGTTTACACAGATAGCTGTTTAGATATTTCCATGTTTACACAGATAGCATTGTAGATATTTCCAGGTTTATACAGATAGTGGTGTAGATATTTCCATGTTTATACAGATAGCGGTGTAGATGTTTCCATGTCTATACAGATAGCGGTGGAGGTATTTCCATGTTTATACAGATCATGGTGTAGATATTTCCATGTATATGCAGATAGAAGTGTGGATATTTCCATGTTTATACAGATAGCGGTGTAGGTATTTCCATGTTTACAGAGATAGCGGTGTAGATATTTCCATATTTGCAAAGATTGTGGTGTAGATATTTCCATCTTTACACAGATAGCGGTGTACATAATCCATGTTTACTCAGATAGCGGTGAAGATATTTCCATGTTAACACAGATAGTTTTGTAGATATTTCCATGTTTATACAGATAGCGGTGTAGGTATTTCCATATTTATAGAGATCGTGGTGTAGATATTTCCATATTTATACAGATAGCGGTGTAGATATTTCCATGTTTATACAAATAGTGTTGTAGATTTTCCATGTTTATACAGACAGCAGTGTAGATATTTCCATGTTTATAAAGATAGCGGTGTAGATATTTCCATGTTTATACTGATAGCGGTGTAGATATTTCCATGTTTATACCGATAGCGATGTAGATACTTCCATGTTTATACAGAGAGCGGTGGAGATATTTCCATGTTTATACAGATGGCGGTGTAGATATTTCCATGTTTATACAGATAGTAGTGTAGATATTTCCATGTTTATACAGATGACTGTGTATATATTTCCATGTTTATACAGATGGCATTGTAGTTATTTCCACGTTTTTACAGATAGCCATGTAGATACTTCCATGTTTATACAGATAGCGGTGTAGGAATTTCCATGTTTATAGAGATAACGGTGTAGATGTTTCCATGTTTATAAACATGGCAGTGTAGAGATTTCCGTGTGTATACAGATGGCAGTGTAGGTATTTCCATGTTTATAGAGATGGAGGTGTAGATATTTCCAAGTTTATACAGATAGCTGTGTAGGTATTTCCATGTTTCTACAGATAGCGGTGTAGATATTTCCATGTTTATACAGATAGCTGTCTAGTTATTTCCATGTTAATAGAGATAGCAGTGTAGATATTTCCATGTTTATACAGATGGCAGTGTAGATATTTCCATGTGTATAGAGACGGCAGTGTAGATATTTCCAGGTTTCTACAGATGGAGTTGTAGATATTTCCATGTTTATACAGATGACTGTGTAGGTATTTTCATGTTTTTACAGATGGCGGTGTAGATATTTCCCTGTTTATACAGATAGCGGTGCGGCTATTTCCATGTTTATACAGATAGCGGTTTAGCTATTTCCATGTTTATACAGATAGCGATGTAGATATTTCCATGTTTATAGAGATGGCTGTGTAGATATTTCCATGTTTATACAGATGGCAGTGTAGATATTACCATATTTATAGAGATAGCCTTGAAAATATTTCCATGTTTATAGAGATGGCAGTGTAGATATTTCTAAGTTTGTAGATATAGCAGTGTAGATATTTACATGTTTATACACATGGCAGTGTAGATATTTCCATGTATATAGAGATGGTGGTGTAGATATTTCCAAGTATATACAGATGACTGTGTAGATATTTCCATATTTATACAGATGGCGGTGTAGATATTTCCATATTTATAGAGATAGCCTTGAAAATATTTCCATGTTTATAGAGATGGCAGTGTAGATATTTCTAAGTTTGTAGATATAGCAATGTAGATATTTACATGTTTATACAGATGGCAGTGTAGATATTTCCATGTTTATAGAGATGGTGGTGTAGATATTTCCAAGTATATACAGATGACTGTGTAGATATTTCCATGTTTATACAGATGGCGGTGTAGATATTTCCATGTTTATACAGATGGCGGTGTAGATATTTTCAAGTTTATAGAATGGCGGTGTAGATATTTCCATGTTTATAGAGATAGTGGTGTAGATATTTCCATGTTTATACGGATACCGGTGTAGATATTTCCTTCTTTATAGAGATGGCGGTGTACATATTTCCACATTTATACAGATAGTGGTGTAGATATTTCCATGTTTATAGAGATAGTGGTGTAGATATTCACATGTTTATAATAATGCCGGTGTAGATATTTCCAAGTTTATAGAGATAACATCATAGGTATTTCCATGTTCCTACAGATGGCGGTGTAGATATTTCCATGTTTATAGAGATAGCGGTGTTGATATTTCCACGTTTATAGAGATAGCAGTGCAGATATTTCCATGGTTATACAGATAGTGGTGTAGATATTTCCATGTTTATATAGATAGTGGTGTAGATATTTCCATGTTTATAGAGATAGCGGTGTAGATATTTCCACGTTTATACACATAGCTGTGTAGATATTTTTATGTTTATACAGACAGCAGTGTAGGTAATTCCACGCTTATAGAGATAGCGGTTTAGGTATTTCCACGTTTATACAGAAAGTGGTGTAGATATTTCCACATTTACAGACATAACGGTGTAGATATTTCCATGTTTATAGAGACGGCGGTGTAGTTATTTCCATGTTCTTAGAGATAGCGGTGTAGATAATTCCATGTTTACAGAAATGGCTGTGTAGTTATTTCCATGTGTAAACAGATAGCGGTGTAGATATTTCCATGTTCCTGCAGATGGCAGTGTAGATATTTCCATGTTTAAAGAGACAGCCGTGTAGATATTTCCATGTTTATAGAGATAGTTTTGTGGACATTTCCATGTTTATACAAAGAGTGTAGATATTTCCATTTTTACAGAGATAGCGGTGCAGATATTTCCTTGTTTATACAGATAGCAGTGAACATATTTCCATCTTTATACAAAAAGCAGTATTCAAATTTACAAGTTTATAGAGATAGCGGTGTAGATATTTCCATGTTTATACAGATAGTGGTGTAGAAATTTCCACGTTTATATAGATAGCGGTGTAGATATTTCCATGTTTACAGAGACAGTGGTGTAGATATTTCCACGTTTACAGAGATAGCGGTGTAGATATTTCCATGTTTATAGAGACAGCGATGTAGTTATTTCCATGTTTATGCAGATTGCTTTGAATATATTACCATGTCTATTGATGCAGCGTTTTAGATATTTCCATGTTTATACGGATAGCGGTGTAAATATTTCCATGTATATACAGGTATCGTTATAGATATTCCAATGTTTCTACAGCTATCGGTGTAGATATTTCCATTTTTATAGAGATAGCGGTGTAGGTGTTTCCATCTTTATACTGATAGCGATAAATATATTTCCATGTTTATACAGATAGTGGTGAAGATATTTCCATGTTTATACAGATAGCGGTGTAGATATTTCCATGTTTATAGGGAGAGCGGTGTATATATTTCCATGTTTATACAGATGACTGTGTAGTTATGTTCATGTTTATACAGCTGGCGTTTTAGATATTTCCATATTTATAGAGATAACGATGTAGATATTTCCATGTTTATAGACATAGCGGTGTAGATATTTCCATGTTTATACAGATTGCGGTGTAGATATTTCCATGTTTATGCAGATGGCGGTGTAGATATTTTCAAGTTTATAGAATGGCGGTGTAGATATTTCCATGTTTATAGAGATGGTGGTGTAGATATTTCCAAGTTTATAGAGATAGCAGTGTAGATATTTCCATATTTATACAGATAGCGGTGTAGATTCTTCCATGTTTATAGAGAGAGCGGTGTAGATATTTCCATGTTTATACAGATAGCGGTGTAGGTATTTCCATGTTTACACTGCGGTGTAGATATTTCCATCTTTGCACAGATTGCGGTGTAGATGTTTCCATCTTTACACTGATAGCGTTCTTGATATTTCCAAATTTACACAGATATCTGTGTAGATATTTCCATGTTTACACAGATATCTGTGGATATATTTCCATGTTTACACAGATAGCAGTGTACATATTTCCATCTTTGCACAAATTTCAGTTTAGATATTTCCATGTTTATACAGTTTGCGGTGTAGATATTTCCATGTTTATACGGATAGTAGTGTAGATATTTCCATATTTATACAGGTAGCGGTGTAGATATTTCCATGTTTATAGAGATAGCGATTTAGATATTTTCGTATTTTTACAGATAGCGGTGTAGATATTTCCATGTTTATACAGATTGTGGTGTAGATATTTCCATGTTTATACAGATGGCGGTGTAGATATTTCCATGTTTACAGATAGCGGTGTAGATATTTCCATGTTTGTAGAGATAGCGGTGTAGATGTTTCCATGTTTATACAGAGGGCGGTGTAGATATCTCCATGTTTATAGAGATGGCGGTGTAGATATTTCCATGTTTATAGAGATGACGGTGTAAATATTTCCATGTTTATACAAATGGCCGAGTAGATATTTCCATATTTATAGAGATGGAGGTGTAGATATTTCCATGTTTATTCAGATGACTGTGTAGATATTTCCATGTTTATACAGATGGCGTTTTAGGTATTTCCATGTTTATACAGATAGCGGTGTAGATATTTCCATGTTTATAGAGATAGCGGTGTGGATATTTCCATATTTATACAGATAGATGTGTAGATATTTCCATGTTTATACAGATGGCGGTGTACGTATTTCCATGTTTATACAGATGGCGGAGTAGATATTTCCATGTTTATAGATATAGTGGTGTAGATATTTCCATATTTATACAGATATTGTTGTACATATTTCCATGTTTATACAGATGGCGGTGTAGATATTTCCAGGTTTATACAGATGGCTGTGTAGACATTTCCATGTTTATACAGATTGCGGTGGGGATATCTCCCTGTTTATACATATCATGGTGTAGATATTTCCACGTTTATACAGAGAGCGGTGTAGATATTTCCATGTTTATAAAGTTAGCCGCGTAGATATTTCCATATTTATACAGATCGTGGTGTAGATATTTCCATCTTTCCACAGATGGCAGTGTAGATATTTCCATGTTTATACACATAGCGGTATAGATATTTCCATGTTTATGCAATTCGTGGTGTAGATATTTCCATGTTTATACAGATAGCGGTGTAGATATTTCCATGTTTATACAGATTTCGGTGTAGATATCCCCAAGTTTATAGAGATGGCGGTGTAGATATTTCCATGTTTATAGAGATTGCGGTGTACATATTTCCATGTTTATACAGATGACTGTGTAGATATTTCCATGTTTATACAGACGCCGGTGTAGATATTTCCATGTTTATGCAGATAGCAATGTAGATATTTCCATGTTTATAGAGATAGCAATGTAGATATTTCCATATTTATAGAGATAGTGCTGTAGATATTTCCACGTTTATAAAGATGGCAGTGTAGGTATTTCCATGTTTATACAGATGGCGGTGTAGTTATTTCCATGTTTATACAGCTCCGGTGTAGAAATTTACATTTTTATACAGATAATGATGTAGATATTTACTTGTTTGTAGAGATAGAGGTGTTGATATTTCCATCTTTATACAGATGGCGGTGTAGATATTTCCTTATTTATACAGATAGCGTTGTAGATATTTTCATGTTCACACAGAGAGCCGTGTGTATACTTCCATGTTTTCACAGATAGCGGTGAAGATATTTCCATCTTTGCACAGTTTGCGGTGTAGATATTTCCATGTTTATTCAGACAGTGGTGTAGATATTTCCATGTTTACACAGATAACTCTGTAGATATTCCCATGTTTACACAGATAGCATTGTAGTTATTTCCATGTTTATAGAGATAGTGGTTTAGATATTTCCATGTTTATACAGATAGCGGTCTAGACATTTCCATGTTTATAGGGATAGCGGTGTAGATATTTCCACATTTATACAGATAGCGGTGTAGATGTTTCCATGTTTATACAGATAGCAGTGTAGATATTTCCATGTATGTACAGATGGATGTGTAGATATTTCCATGTTTATACAGTTCGAGGTGTAGATATTTCCACGTTTATACAGATAACCGTGTAGATATTTCCATGTTTATAGAGGTAGCGTTGTAGAAATTTCCATGTTAATACAGATCGCGGTGTAGATATTCCCATCTTTCTACAGATGGCAGTGTAGATATTTCCATGTTTATACAGATAGCGGTGTAGATATTTCCATGTTTATACAGATCGAGCTGAAGATAGTTCCATATTTATGAAGATGGCGGTGTAGATATTTTCATGTTTATAGAGATGGCGGTATAGCTATTTCCATGTTTATAGAGATAGCAGTGTAGATATTTGCATGTTTATGCAGATACCGGTGTAGATATTTCCATGTTTATAGAGATAGTGGTGTAGATTTTTCCATATTAATACAGATATTGTTGTAGATATTTCCATGTTTATGCAGATGGTGGTGTAGGTATTTCCATGTTTTAACAGATAGCAGTGTAGATATTTCCATGTTTATACAGATAGCAGTGTAGTTATTTCCATGTTTATACCGATAGAGGTGTAGATATTTCCATGTTCATAGAAGCATGGGTGTAGATATTTCCATGTTCATACAGATAGTGGGGTAGATATTTCCATGTTTTTAGAGATAGCGGTGTAGATAATTGAATATTTGTAGAGATAGCGCTGTAGATATTTCCATTTTTATATAGATAGCGGTGTAGATATTTCCATGTTTATACCGATAGCGGTGTTGGTATTTCCATGTTTATACAAATGGCGGTGTAGATGTTTCCATGTTTATAAAGATAGCGGTGGAGATATTTCCATGTTTATTCAGATAGCAGTGTACATATTTCCATGTTTATGGAGATAGCGGTGAAGATATTTCCATATTTATAGAGATAGCGGTGTAGATATTTCCATGTTTATTCAGACGGCGGTGTAGATATTTCCATGTTTATACTGATGGCGGTGTAGATATTTGTGTGTTTATACAGATCGTGGTGTAGATATTTCCATGTTTATACAGATAGCGGTGTAGATATTTCCATGTTTATAAAGATAGCGGTGTAGATATTTCCATATTTGCACAGATTGCGGTGTAGATATTTCCATCTTTACACAGATAGCGGTGTACATATTTCCATGTTTACACAGATAGCTGTGTAGATATTTGATGTTTACACAGATAGTGTTGTAGATATTTCCATATTTATACAGATTGCGGTGTAGATATTTGCATGTTTATAAAGATAGCGGTGTAGATATTTCCATGTTCATACAGATAGCGGTGTTGATATTTCCATGTTTATACAGATAGCGGTGTAGGTGTTTCCATGTTTATACAGATAGCGGTGTAGATATTTCCATGTTTACAGAGATAGCGGTGTAGATCTTTCCATATTTGCACAGATTGCGGTGTAGATATTTCCATGTTTACACAGATAGCTTTGTAGATATTTCCATGTTTACACAGGTAGTGTTGTAGATATTTTCATATTTATACAGATAGCGGTGTAGATATTTCCATGTTTATAAAGATAGCGGTGAGATATTTCCATGTTTATAGAGATAACGGTAGAGATATTTCCATGTTTATACAGATGGCAGTGTAGATATTTCCATGTTTATACAGATAGCGGTGTATATTTTTTCATGTTTACAAAGATGGCGGTGTCGATTGTTCCTTGTTTATGGAGATGGCGGTGTAGATATTTTCTTGTTTATAGAGATGGCCGTGTAGATATTTCCATGTTTATAGAGATTGCGGTGTAGATATTTCCATGTTTATAGAGATTGCGGTATAGGTATTTTCATGTGTATAGAGATAGCGGTGGAGATGTTTCCAAGATTATAATGAAGACTGTGTAGATATTTCCAAGTGTTTACAGATGGCAGTGTAGCTATTTCCATGTTTACAGAGATGGTGGTGTAGATATTTGCATCTATATACAAATGACTGTGTAGATATTTCCATGTTTATACAGATGGCCGTGCAGTTATTTCCATTTTTATGGAGGTAGCGGTGTAGATATTTCCATATTTATACACATAGCGGTGTAGATATTTCCATGGTTATTCAGATGGCAGTGTAGATATTTCCATGTTTATACAGATGGCGGTGTAGATATTTCCATGTTGATACAAATCGTGTTGTAGATATTTCCATGTTTCTACAGATAGCAGTGTTGATATATCCATGTTTATTAAGACAGCGTTGTAGATATTTCCATATTTGCACAGATTGCGGTGAAGATATTTCCATCTTTACACAGATAGCGGTGAACATATTTCCGTGTTTACACAGATAGCTGTGTAGGTATTTGACGTTTACACAGATAGTGTTGTAGATATTTCCATGTTTATACAGATAGTGGGGTAGATATTTCCATGTTTATAGAGATAGCGGTGTAGATATTTCCATGTTTATAAAGATAGCGGTGAGATATTTCCATGTTTATAGAGATAACGGTATAGATATTTCCATGTTTATACAGATGGCAGTGTAGATATTTCCAAGTTTATACAGATAGCGGTGTACATATTTCCATGTTTACACATATAGCGGTGTAGATATTTCCACGTTTATACAGATAGCGGTGTATATTTTTTCATGTTTACACAGATGGCGGTGTCGATTGTTCCTTGTTTATGGAGATGGCGGTGTAGATATTTTCTTGTTTATAGAGATGGCGGTGTAGATATTTCCATGTTTATAGAGATTGCGGTGTAGATATTTCCATGTTTATAGAGATTGCTGTATAGGTATTTTCATGTGTATAGAGATAGCGGTGGAGATGTTTCCAAGATTATAATGAAGACTGTGTAGATATTTCCAGGTGTATACAGATGGCAGTGTAGATATTTCCATGTTTACAGAGATGGTGGTGTAGATATTTGCATCTATATACAAATGACTGTGTAGATATTTCCATGTTTATACAGATGGCCGTGCAGTTATTTCCATTTTTATGGAGGTAGCGGTGTAGATATTTCCATATTTATACAGATAGCGGTGTAGATATTTCCAAGTTTATACAGATGGCGGTGTAGATATGTCCATGTTGATACAAATCGTGTTGTAGTTATATCCATGTTTCTACAGATTGCAGTGTAGATATATCCATGTTTGTTAACATAGCGGTGTAGATATTTCCATATTTGCACAGATTGCGGTGAAGATATTTCCATCTTTACACAGATAGCGGTGAACATTTTTCCGTGTTTACACAGATAGCTGTGTAGGTATTTGACGTTTACAAAGATAGTGTTGTAGATATTTCCATGTTTATACAGATAGTGGGGTAGATATTTCCATGTTTATACAGATAGCGGTGTAGGTGTTTCCATGTTTATACAGATAGAGGTGTAGATATTTCCATGTTTACTAAGATAGCGGTGTAGATATTTCCGTATTTGCACAGATTGCGGTGTAGGTATTTCCATCTTTACACAGATAGCGGTGTACATATTTCCATGTGTATACAGATGGCAGTGTAGATATTTCCATGTTTATACAGATGGGAGTGTAGATATTTCCATGTTTATTGAAATAGCGGTGTGGCTATTTCCATGTTTATACAGAAAGCAGTGTATATATCTCCATGTTTATAGAGATGGCTGTGTAGATATTTCCATGTTTATACAGATGGCAGTGTTTATATTTCCATGCTTATACAGATAGTGGTGTAGATATTTCCATGTTTACACATATAGCGGTGTACATATTTCCATGTTTATACAGACCGTGGTGTAGATATTTCCATGTTTATACAGATAACGGTGTTGACATTTCCATGTTTACAGATAGCGGTGTAGATATTACCATGTTTACACAGATTGCGGTGTAGATATTTCCATATTTGCACAGATGGCGGTGTAGATATTTCCATCTTTACACACATAGCAGTGTACATATTTCCATGTTTACACAGATAGCTGTGTAGATATTTCCATGTATACACAGATAGTGTTGTACATATTTCCATCTTTATACTGATAGCTTTGTAGATATTTCCATGTTTATAAAGATAGCGGTGTAGAAATTTCCATATTTATAGACATAGTGGTGTAGATATTTCCATGTTTATACAGATAGCGATGCAGATATTTCCAGGTTTATACAGATAGCGGTGTAGATATTTCCATGTTTATACACATGGCGGTGCAGATATTTCCATTTTTATAGACATAGCGGTGCATATATTTCCATATTTATACAGATAGCCATGAAGATATTTCCATGTTTAATCAGTTGGCGGTGTAGATATTTCCATGTTTATACAGATGACTGTGTAGATGATTCCATGTTTTTACACATGGCGGTGTAGATATTTCCTTATATATACAGATTGCCGTGGAGATATTTCCATGTTCATACAGATGACTATGTAGGTATTTCCATGTTTATACAGATGGCGGTGTAGATATTTCCATGTGTATAGAGATAGCCATGTAGATATTTCCATGTATATACAGATAGCGGTGAAGTCATTTCCATGTTTGTAGAGATAGCGGTGTGGATATTTCCATGTTTATACAGATAGCGGTGTAGCTATTTCCATGTTTATACAGATCGTGGTGTACATATTTAAACGTTTATACAGATAGCAGTGTAGATATTTCCATGTTTATTGAGATAGCGGTGTGTATATTACCATGTTTATACAGATAGTGATGCAGATATTTTCAGGTTTATACAGATAGCGGTGTAGATATTTACATGTTTATAGAGATAGAAATATAGATATTTCCATGTTTATACATAGAGCGGTGTAGACATTTCCATGTTCATAGAAATAGCGGTGTAGATATTTCCATGTTTACAGAGATAGAGTTGTAGATATTTCCATCTTTGCACAGACTGCAGTGTACATATTTCCATTTTACACAGATAGCGCTGTAGATATTTCCATGTTTACTCAGATAGCTGTGTAGATATTTCCATGTTTACACAGATAGCGTTGTAGATATTTCCATGTTTACAAAGATAACGCTGTAGATATTCCCTTGTTTATACAGATAGCGGTGTAGATGTTTCCATGTTTATACAGACAGCAGTGGAGATACTTCCATGTTTATACAGATAACGGTGTAGATATTTCCATGTTTATAGAGATAGCAGTGTAGATATTTCCATATTTATATTGATAGCAGTGTAGATATTTTCATGTTTACACTGATAGCGGTGTAGATATTTCCATGTTTATACAAATAGCGGTGTAGATATTTCCATGTTTATACTGATAGCGGTGTAGATATTTCCATGTTTATACATATAGCGGTGTAGATATTTCCATATTTGCACAGATTGTGATGTAGATATTTCCGTCTTTACACTGACAGCAGTGTATATATTTCCAAGTTTAAACAGATAGCTGTGTAGATATTTCCATGTTTACACAGATAGTGTTTTCTATATTTCCATGTTTATACAGATAGCGGTGTAGATATTTCCATGTTTATAAAGATAACGGTGCAGATATTTCCATCTTTATATAGATAGCGGTGGAGATATTTCCATGTTTTTACTGATAGCGGTGTAGATATTTCCATGATTATACAGATAACGTTGTAGGTATTTCCATGTTTGTAGAGATAGCGGTGTAGATATTTCCATGTTTATACAGATGTCTGTGTAGATATTCCCATTTGTATACAGATGGCAGTGTAGATATTTCCATGTTTATACAGATGGAGGTGTAGATATTTCCATGTTTATACAGATGACTGCGTAGATATTTCCTTGTTTTTTCAGATGGTGGTGTAGATATTTCCATGTTTATACAGATAGCTGTAATAATATTTCCATGTTTATACAGATAGCGGTGTAGATATTTCCATGTTTATACAGATGTCTGTGTAGATATTCCCATTTGTATACAGATGGCAGTGTAGATATTTCCATGTTCACTCAGATGGTGGGGTAGATATTTCCATGTTTATACAGATAGCTGTGCGGCTATTTCCATGTTTATACAGATGACAGTGTAGATATTTCCGTGTTTATGCAGATAGCGGTGTAGATATTTCCATGTTTATACAGGTCACAGTGTAGATATTTCCATCTTTATACAGATGGCAAGGTAGATATTTCCATGTTTATACAGATAGCAGTGTAGATATTTCCATATTTACACAAATGGTGGTGAAGATAGTTCCATGTTTATGGAGATGGTTGTGTAGATATTTTCATGTTTATAAAGATAGCGGTGTAGATATTTCCATGTTTATAGAGATGGCGCTGTGGATATTTCCATGTTTATAGATATGGCTGTGTAAGTATTTCCTTGTGTATAGAGATAGCGGTGTAGATATTGCCATGTTTATACGGATGGCTGTGTACATATTTCCATGTTTATAGAGATGACAGTGTAGATATTTCCATGTTTATAGTGATGGTGGTGCAGATATTTCCATGTTTATACAGGTGTCTGTGTAAATATTTCCATGTTTATACAGATGGCGGTGTAGATATTTCCATGTTTATAGAGATATCATTGTAGATATTTCCATGTTTACGTAGATAGCGGTGTAGATATTTCCATGTTTATAGAGAGTGCGGTGTATATATTTCCATATTTATACAGATAGCAGTGTAGATATTTCCATGTTTTTTCAGGTGGTGGTATAGTTATTTCCATGTTTATACCGATAGCGGTGTGGCTATTTCCATGTATATACAGATAGCGGTGTATATATTTCCATGTTTATACAGATGTCTGTGTAGATATTTCCATGATTACACAGAAGGCAGTGTAGATATTTCCACGTTTATACAGATAGTGGTATAGTTATTTCCATATTTATACAGATGTTACTGTGTAAGTATTTCAATGTTTATGGAGATGGTGGTGTAGATATTTTCATATTTATAAAGATAGCGGTGTAGATATTTCCATGTTTATAGAGGTGGCGGTGTAGATATTTCCATGTTTATAGAGATGGCGATGTAGGTATTTCCATGTTTATAGAGATAGCTGTGTTAGTATTTCCATGTGTATAGAGATAGCGGTGTAGATATTTCCATGTTTATACAGATGGCTGTGTACATATTTCCATGTTTACCCAGATAGCAGTGTAGTTATTTCCTTGTTTATAGTGATGGTGGTGCAGATATATCCATGTTTATACAGATGACTGTGTAGATATTTCCATGTTTATACAGATGGTGGTGTAGATATTTTGATGCTTATAGAGATAGCAGTGTAGACATTTCCATGTATATAGTGAGTGTGTTGTATATATTTCCATATGTATACAGATAGCGGTGTAGATATTTCCATGTTTATTCAGATGGCGGTATAGATATTTCCATGTTAATACCGATAGCGGTGTGGCTATTTCCAAGTTTATACAGATAGCGGTGTAGATATTTCCATGTTTATACAGATGTCTGTGTAGATATTTCCATGTTTATACAGATAGTGGTGTAGATATTTCCATGTTTGTACAGATGTTACTGTGTAAGTATTTCCATGTTTATGCAGATGGAGGTGTAGGTATTTCCATGTTTATAGAAAGAGCCATGTAGATATTTCCACGTTTATACAGATAGCGGTGAAGACATTTCCATGTTTGTAGAGATAGCGGTGTAGATATTTCCATATTTATACACATAGGGGTGTAGGGATTTCCATGTGTATACAGATACCTGTGTAGATATTTCCATGTTTATACATATAGCGGTGTAGATATTTCCATGTTTATACAGATCACGGTGTAGATATTTCCATGTATATACAGAGAGCAGTGTAGATATTTCCATGTTTATACAGATACCGTTGTACATATTTCCATATATATACAGATTGCGCTGAAGTTATTTCCATGTTTATAGAGATAGTGGTGTAGATATTTCCAGGTTTATACAGATGGCTGTGTAGATATTTCCATGAGAATACAGATGGCAGAGTTCGTATTTCCATGCTTATACACATGGAGGTGTAGAAATTTCCATGTTTATACAGATGACTGTGTAGATAATTCCATGTTTTAACAGGTGGCGGTGTAGATGTTTCCATGTTTATACAGATAGCGGTGTGGCTATTTCCAAGTTTATACAGATAGCGGTGTAGATATTTCCATGTTTATAGAGATGGCAGTGTGCATATTTTCATGTTTATACAGATGGCTGTGTAGATATTTCCAGGATTATACAGAGAGCGGTGTAGCTATTACCATGTTTATACAGATGACTGTGTAGGTATTTCCATGTTTATACAGATGGCGGTGCAGATATTTCCATGTTTATAGAGATAGCCATGTAGATATTTCCATGTTAGTACAGATAGCAGTGTAGACATTTCCACGTTTATAGAGATAGCGGTGTAAATATTTCCATAGTTATACAAATAGTGGTGTAAATATTTCCATGTTTACCCAGATATCGGTGTAGATATTTCCATGTTTATACAAAGAGAGGTGTAGATATTTCCATGTGTATAAAGATCATGGTGTAGATATTTCCATGTTTATACAGATAGCGGTGTAGATATTTCCATGTTTATGCAGATGGCACTGTAGATATTTCCACGTTTATAGAGATGGCGGTGCAGATATTTCTATGTTTTTAGAGATAGTGGTGTAGGAAATAGTATTTTTATAGTGACGGCGGTGTATGTATTTCCATGTTTATAAAGATAGTGGTTTAGATATTTCCATGGTTATTCAGATACCGGTGTAGATATTTCCATGTTTATACAGGTAGCGGTGTTGGTATTTCCATCTTTATAGAGATAGCGTTGTATATATTTCCATGTTTATACAGATAGTGGTGGAGATATTTCCATGTTTATACAGATAGCGGTGGAGATATTTCCATGTTTACACAGATGGCGGTGTAGATATTTCCATGTTGATACAGATAGCGGAGTGGCTATTTCCATGTTTATACATATGACAGTGTAGATGTTTCCGTGTTTATGCAGATAGCGTTGTAGATATTTCCATGTTTATACAGCTCACGGTGTAGATATTTCCATCTTTATACAGATGGCAAGGTAAATATTTCCATGTTTAAACAGATAGCGGTGTAGATATTTCCAGATTTACACAAATGGTGGTGTAGATAGTTCCATGTTTATGGAGATGGTGGTGTAGGTATTTTCATATTTATAAAGATAGCAGTGTAGATATTTCCATGTTTATATAGATGGCGGTGTTGATATTTCCTTTTTTATGTAGATGGCTGTGCAGATTTTTCCCTCTTTATAGAGATCGCTGTGTATATATTTTTATGTTTATAGAGATAGCGGTGTAGATATTTCGAGGTTATGCAGATGGCGTTGTAGATATTTCCAGCTTTATAGAGATAGCGGTGTATATATTTCCATGTTTATACAGATAGCCATGTTGACATTTCCATTTTTATACAGATTACGGTGTAGATATTTCCATCTTTATACAGATAGCGGAGTAGATATTTCCATTTTTACACAGATAGCTGTGTAGATATTTCCATGTTTACACAGATAGTGTTGCAGATATTCCCATGTTTATACAGATAGACGTGTAGATATTTCCATGTTTCTACAGATTGCGGAGTAGATATTTCCATGTTTATGCAGATGGCAGTGTAGATATTTCCTAGTTTATAGAGATGGCGGTGTAGATATTTCCATGTTTATAGAGATAGAGGTGTAGGTATTTCCATGTTTATAGTGATAGCGGTGTAGTTATTTCCATGTTTATACAGATAGCGGTGTAGATATTTCCATGTTTATACGGATAGCTGTGTTGATATTTCCATGTTTATTGGGATAGCGGTGTAGATAATTCCATGTTTATACAGATAGCGGAGTAAGTATTTCCATATTTATACAGATAGCGATAGAGATATTTAAATGTTTATACAGATGTCTTTGTAGATATTTCCATGTTTATACTGATGTCAGTGTAGATATTTCCATGTTTATACAGATGGTGATGTAGATATTTCCATGTTTTACAGATGACTGTGTAGGTATTTCCATGTTTATACAGATGTCAGTGTAGATATTTTCATGTTTATAGGGATGGCGGTGTAGATATTTACATGTTTATTCAGATAGCGATGGAGACATTTCCATGTTTATAGAGATATCGGTGTACATATTTCCATGTTTACACCGATAGCATTGTAGATATTTCCATGTTTATAAAGATAGCATTGTAGATATTTCCATGTTTATACAGATAGCAGTGTAGATATTTCCATGTTTATACACATAGCGGTATAGATATTACCACGTTAATACAGATAGCGGTGTAGATATTTCCACGTTTACACAGATAGCGGTGTAGATATTTCCACGTTTTACAAATAGCGCTATAGATATATCCATGTTTATGCAGACAGCGGTGCAGATATTTCCATGTTTACAGAGATAGCGGTGTAGATATTTCCATCTTTGCACAGATTGCGGTGTGGATATTTCCATCTTTACACAGATAGCTGTGTAGATGTATCCAAATTTACACAGATAGCTGTGTCGATATTTCCATGTTTACACAGATTTCGTTGTAGATATTTCCATCTTTTTAGAAATTGCGGTGTAGATATTTCCATGTTCATACACATAGCGGTGTTGTTATTTCCAGTTTATACAGACAGCGGTGTAGATATTTCCATGTTTATGAAGCGCTCGGTGTCAATATTTCCATTTTATACAGATGGCACTGTAGATGTTTCCATGTTTATCCAGATGGCGGTGTAGATATTTCCATGTTTCTGGAGATGGCGGTGGAGATATTTTCATGTTTATAGAGCTGGCGTTGTAGATATTTCCATGTTTATAGAGATTGCCGTGTAGATATTTCCATGTTTACGGAGATAGCGGTGTAGTTATTTCCATGTTTATACAGATAGCGGTGTAGTTATTAGCATGATTATACCGATAGCGGTGTAGATATTTCCATGTATAAAGAGATGTCTGTGTAGATATTTCCATGTTTAAACAGATGTCTGTGTAGATATTTCCATGTTTAAACAGATGGCGGTGTAGATATTTCCATGTTTATACAGATAGCGATATTGACATTTCCATGTTTATACAGATAGCGATGTAGATATTTCCATGTTTATACAGATAGCGGTGTACATATTTCCTGGTTTATAGAGATAGCGGTGTAAGTATTTCCATGTTTATAGACATATCGGATTTGGTATTTCCACGTTTATACAGATAGCGATTTAGATATTTCCATGTTTATACAGCTCGTGGTGCAGATATTTATATCTATATACAGATAGCAGTGTAGATATTTCCTTATTTATACAGATGGCGGTGTAGGTGTTTCCATGTTTATACAGATGGCGGAGTAGAGAGTTCCATGTTTATGAGAGATGGCAGTGTAGATATTTTCATGTTTAAAGAGATGGCAGTGTAGATATTTCCATGTTTATAGAGATAGCAGTGTAGATATTTCCATGTTTATAGAGATAGCATTGTAGATATTTCCGTGTTTATACAGATGGCAGTGTAGGTATTTCCATGTGTATGCAGATGGCATTGTAGATATTTCCATGTTTATACAGATGGTTGCGTAGATATTTCCATGTTTATACAGATGACTGTATAGGTATTTCCATGTTTTTACAGATGGCAGTGTAGAAATTTCCATGTTTATAGAGATGGCGGTGTAGTTATTTCCATGTTTATACAGATGGCGGTGTAGATATTTCCATGTTTATAGAGATAGCATTGTAGATATTTCCATATTTATACAGAAAGCGGTGTAGATATTTCCATGGTTATACAAATAGCGGTGTAGATATTTTCATGTTTATAGAGATAGCGGTGTAGGTATTTCCATGTTTATACAGATAGCGGTGTAGACATTTCCATGTTTATACAGATAGCAGTGTAGATATTTCCATGTTTATACAGACCGCGGTGTAGATATTTACATGTTTATACAGATAGCGGTGCAGATATTTCCATGTTTGTACAGATGGCGGTGTTGATATTTCCATCTATACAGAGATGGCCGCATAGATATTTCCATGTTTATACATATGGCGGCGTGGATATTTCCATGGATATGCAGATCACGGTGTTGATATTTCCATGTATATTCACATAGCGGTGTAGTTATTTATAGGTTTATACAGATGGTGGTGTAGATATTTCCATCTTTCTACAGATGACTGTGTAGATATTTCCATGTTAATAGAGATAGCGGTGTAAATATTTCCATGTTTATAGAGATAGCGGTGTAGATATTTCCATGATTATAGAGATAGCGGTGTAAATATTTCCATATTTATACAGATAGCGGTTTAGTTATTTCCATCTTCATACAGAGAGCGCTGTACATATTTCCATGTTTATACATGCCATGGTGTAGATATTTCCATGTTTATACAGATAGCGTTGTAGATATTTCCATGTTTATCTAGATAGCGGTGTAGATATTTCCATGTTTAAACAGACCACGGTGTAGATATTCCCATCTTTCTACAGTTGGCAGTGTAGATATTTCCATGTTTACACAGATGGCAGTGTAGATATTTCCATGTTTATATAGATGGCGGTGTAGGTATTTCCTTGTTTATGTAGATGGCAGTGTAGATTTTCCATGTTTATAGAGATGGCTGTGTATATATTTCCACGTTTATAGAGATAGTGGTGTAGATACATCCATGTTTATCCAGATGCCGTTGTAGATATATCCATGTTTATAGAAATAGCGGTGTAGATATTTCCACATTTATAGAGATGGCGGTGTAGATATTTCCATGTTTATACAGATAGCGGTGTAGATATTTCCATGTTTATTCAGAAGGTGGTGTAGATATTTCCGTGTTTATACACATGGCGGTGTAGATACTTCCATGTTTATGCAGATGGCAGTGTAGATATTTTCATGTTTATAGAGATGGCGGTGTAGATATTTCCATATTTATACAGATGTCTGTGTAGATATTTCCAAGTGTATACAGACGGTATTGTAGGTATTTCCATGTGTATACAGATCACGGTGTTGATATTTCCATGTTTATACAGATCATGGTGTAGATATTTCCATGTTTATACAAATCGCGGTGTTGCTATTACCATGTTTATAGGTATTGCGGTGCAAATGTTTCCATATTTATACAGAGAGCGGTGTAGTTATTAGCATGTTTATACAGATAGCGGTGAAGATGTTTCCATGTATAAACAGATGTCTGTGTAGATATTTACATGTTTAAACAGATGGCGGTGTAGTTATTTCCTTGTTTATTCAAATAGAGGTGTACTTATTTCCATGTTTATACAGATAGCGGTGTAGATATTTCCATGTATATACTAATGGCTGTGTAGATATTTCCATGTTTATACAGATGGCGGTGTAGATATTTCCATGTTTATACAGATGACTTTGTAGGTATTTCCATGTTTATACAGATGGCGGTGTAGATATTTCCATCTTTCTACAGTTGGCATTGTTGATATTTCCATGTTTATACAGATCGCGGTGTAGATATTTCCATGTTTATACAGATTGCGGTGTAGTTATTTCCATGTTTATACAGATCGCGGTGTAGATATTTCCATGTTTATAGAGATCGCGGTGTAGATATTTCCGTGTTTATACAGATCACGGTGTAGATATTTCCATGTTTATACAGATGGCGGTGTAGATATTTCCATGTTTATAGAGATGGCAGTGTAGATATTTCCATGTTTATAGAGATAGTGGTGTAGATATTTCCCTGTTCATAGAGATAGCAGTGTGGATATTTCCATGTTTATACAGACAGCGGTGTAGATATTTCCATTTTTATAGAGATAGCGGTTTAGATATTTCATATTTATACAGATAGCGGTGTAGATATTTCCATGTTTATACAGATTGCGGTGTAGATATTTCCATGTTTATACAGATAGAGGTGTAGATATTTCCACATTTATACAGATGACGGTGTAGTTATTTCCATCTTTCTACAAATGGCAGTGTAGATATTTCCATGTTTATAGAGATGGCGGTGTAGATATTTCTATGTTTATATATATGGCAGTGTAGATATTTTCTTATTTATCTAGATGGCATTGTAGATATCTCCATGTTTAAAGACATGGCGGTGTATATATTTCCGTGTTGATGGAGATAGCGTTGTAGATATTTCCATGTCTATTGAGATAGCGGTGTAGATATTTCCATGTTTATAGAGATGGCGGTGTAGATATTTCCATGTTTCTACAGATGACTGTGTAGATATTTCCATGTTTGTACAGATGGCATTGTAGATATTTCCGTGTTTATTGAGATAGCGGTGTAGATATTTTCATGTTTATACAGATTGCGGTGGAGATATGTCCATGTTTACACAGATAGCAATGGAGATATTTCCACGTTAATACACATAGCGGTGTAGATATATCCATGTTTATACTGATAGCGGTGTAGATGTTTCCATGTTTATACAGATAACAGTGTAGATATATCCATGTTTATACAGATCGTGGTGTAGATATTTCCATATTTGCACAGATTGCGGTGTACATATTTCCACGATTATACAGATAGCGGTTTAGATATTTCCATGTTTATACAGATAGCGGTGTAGATATTTCCATGTTTATACAGATAGCGGTGTAGACATTTCCATGTTTATACAGATAGCGCTGTAGATATTTCCATGTTTATACAGATAGCTGTGGAGATATTTCCATGTTTAGACAGATAGCGGTGGAGATACTTCCATATTTATTCAGATGACTGTGTAGATATTTCCATGTGTATACAGATGGCAGTGTAGATATTTCCATGTTTATACAGATGGAACTGTAGATATTTCCATGTTTATACAGATGGCGGTGTGGCTATTTTCATGTTTATAGAGATAGCGGTGTAGGTATTTCCATGTTTATAGACATGGCTCTGTAGATATTTCCATGTTTACACAGATGACTCTGCAGGTATTTCCACGTATATCCAGATGGCAGTGTAGACATTTCAATGTTTATAGAGATAGCAGTTTAGTTATTTCCATGTTTTTACAGATGGCAGTGTAGATATTTCCATGTTTATACACAAGGCGGTGAAGATATTTCCATGTTTTTAGAGATAGCCATGTAGATATTTCCATGTTTATACAGATAGCGGTGTTGACATTTCCATGTTTATAGACATAGCGATGTAGATATTTCCATGTTTATACAGATAGCGGAGTAGATATTTCCATGTTTATACAGGTAGCTGTGTAGATATTAACATGTTTTTACAGATAGCGGTGTAGATATATCCATGTTTATACAGATTGTGGTGTAGATATTACCATGTTTATACAGATAGCGGTGTAGATATTTCCATGTTTATACACATAGTGGTGTAGATATTTCCAAGTTTACAGAGACAGGGGTGTAGATATTTCCATCTTCAAACACATTGCAGTGTACATATTTCCATGTTTACACAGAGAGCAGTGAAGATAATTCCATGTTTACACAGATAGTGTTGTAGATATTTCCATGTTTATAGAGATTGCATTGTAGACATTTCCATGTTTTTAAAGATAGCGGTGTAGATATTTCCATGTTTATTCAGATAGCGGTGGAGATATTTCCCTGTTTATACAGATAGCGCTGTAGATATTTGCATGTTTATACAGATAGCGGTGTAGATATTTCCATGTTTATTCAGATAGCGGTGTAGATATTTCCATGTTTATAGAGATAGCGGAGGAGATATTTCCATGTTTATACAGATAGCAATGTAGATATTTGAATGTTTATACAGAGAGTGGTCTAGATATTTCCATGTTTATACAGATAGCGGTGTAGATATTTCCATATTTATACAGATAGCGGTGTAGATATTTCCATGTTTATAGAGATAGCGGTGGAGGTATTTTCAAGTTTATACAGATAGCGGTGGACATATTTTCATGTTTATAGAGATGGCGGGGTAGATATTTCCAAGTTTATACAAATAGCGGTGTAGATATTTTCGTCTTTATACAGATAGCGGTGCAGGTATTCCCATGTTTATAGAGATAGTGGTGTAGATATTTCCATATTTATAGAGATGGCTGTGTAGATATTTCCATGTTTATACAGATAGCGGTGCAGATATTTCCATGTTTATAGAGATAGCAGTGTAGTTATTTCCATGTTTACAGAGATAGAGTTATAGATATTTCCATATTTGCACAGATTGCCGTGTAGATATTTCCATCTTCACACAGATAACGGTGTACATATATGCATGTTTACACAGACAGCTGAGTAGATATTTCCATGTTTATACAGATAACGGGGTAGATATTTCCACGTTTATAGAGATGGCTGTGTAGATACTTCCTTTTTTATGTAGATGGCGGTGTAGATTTTCCATGTTTATAGAGATGGCGGTGTATACATTTCCATGTTTATAGAGAGAGCGGTGTAGATATTTCCTTGTTTACAGAGATAGCGGTGTAGGTATTTCCATGTTTATAGAGATAGCGGAGTAGATATTTCCATGTTTATACAGATAGCGTTGTAGACATTTCCAAGTTTATACGGATAGCGGTGTTGGTATTTCCCTGTTTGCATATATAGCGGTGTAGATATTTCCATGTTTACACAGCTCGCGGTGTAGATATTTACATCTTTATACAGATGGCAGTGTAGATATTTCCATGTTTATACAGATGGCGGTGTACATAGTTCCATGTTTATGGAAATGGCAGTGTAAATATTTCCATGTTTATAGAGATAGTGGTGCAGGTATTTCCATGTTTATAGAGATAACGGTGTAGATATTTCCATGTTTATACAGATGGCTGTGTAGATATTTCCATGTGTATACAGATGTCAGTGTAGATATTTCCAAGTTTATAAAGATAGCGGTGTAGACATATCCATGTTTATAGAGCTCACGGTGTAGCTATTACCATGTTTATAGAGATAGCGTTTTAGATCTGTATACGCTGAAGATATTTCCATGTTTTTAGAGATAGCCATGTAGATATTTCCATGTTTATACAGATAGCGGTGTTGACATTTCCATGTTTATAGAGATAGCGGTGTAGATATTTCCATATTTATACAGAGAACGGAGTAGATATTTCCATGTTCATGCAGATAGCAGTGAAGATATTTCCATGTTTATACAGATAGCAGTGTAGATATATCCATGTTTATACAGATTGTGGTGTAGATATTTCCATGTTTATACAGATAGCGGTGTAGATATTTCCATGTTTATACAGATAGTGGTGTAGATATTTCCATGTTTACAGAGACAGAGGTGAAGATATTTCCATCTTCACACAGATTGCAGTGTACATATTTCCATGTTTACACAGACAGCTGTGTAGGTATTTCCGTGTTTACACAGATAGTGTTGTAGATATTTCCATGTTTATAGAGGTTGCAGTTTAGATATTTCCATGTTTATAAAGATAGCGGTGTAGATATTTCCATGTTTATTCATATAGCGGTGTAGATGTTTCCATGTTTATACAGATAGCGGTGTAGGTATATCCATGTTTATACAGATCGTGGTGTAGATATTTCCATATTTATACAGACAGCGGTGTAGACATTTCCACGTTTATATAGATAGCGGAGTAGATATTTCCATATATACAGATTGCGGTGTGGTTATTTTCATGTTTATAGAGATAGCGGTGTAGGTATTTCCATGTTTATAGAGATGGCTCTGTAGACATTTCCATGTTTACACAGATGACTGTGTAGGTATTTCCATGTATATCCAGATGGCAGTGTAGATATTTCAATTTTTATAGAGATAGTGGTTTAGTTATTTCCATGTTTATACAGATGGCAGTGTAGATATTTCCACGTTTATACAGATATTGGTGTAGATATTTCCATGTTTATACAGATTGCGGTGTAGATATTTCCATGTTTATAGAGATTTTGGTGTGGATATTTCCATGTTTATACAGATGGCGGTGTAGTTATTTCCACGTTTACACAGATAGTGGTGTAGATATTTCCATGTTTGCAGAAATAGAGGTGTAGATATTTCCATATTTGCACAGATTACGGTGTAGATATTCCCATCCTCACACAGACTGCGGTGTACATATTTCCATGTTTACACAGACAGCTGTGTAGATATTTCCATGTTTACACAGATAGTGTTGTAGATATTTCCATGTTTATTGAGATTGCGGTGTAGATATTTCCATGTTTTTAAAGGTAGCGGTGTAGATATTTCCATGTTTATACAGATAGCGGTGTAGATATTTCCATGTTTATATAGATAGCGGTGTAGATATTTCCATGTTTATACAGATAGCGGTGTAGATATTTCCATGTTTATACAGGGTGTGGTGGAGATATTTCCATGTTTATACAGATAGCGGTGGAGTTATTTCCATGTTTCTAGAGATGGTTGTGTAGATATTTCCAAGCTTATGCAGGTAGCGGTGTAGATATTTCCATGTTTATAGAGATAGCGGTGTAGATATGTCCATGTTTATACAGGTAGCGGTGTAGATATTTCCATGTTTACAGAGATAGCGGTGAAGATATTTCCATATTTATAAAGGTAGCGGTGTAGATATTTGTATGTTTATTCAGATGGTGGTGTAGATATTTCCATGTTTATACAGATAGCGGTGTAGATATTTCCATGTTTATACAGATAGCGGTTTAGCTATTTTCATGTTTATACAGATAGCGATGTAGATATTTCCATGTTTATAGAGATGGCTGTGTAGATATTTCCATGTTTATGCAGATGGCTGTGTAGATATTTCCGTGTTTATACAGATAGTGGTGTGGATATTTCTAAGTTTATACAGATGACTGTGTATATATTTCCATGTTTATACATATGGCGGTGTAGATATTTCCATGTTTAGATAGATAGCCATGAAGATCTTTCCATGTTTATACAGACAGCGGTGTAGACACTTCCATGGTTATAGAGATAGCGGTGTAGATATTTCCATATTTATATGTATAGCGGTGTAGATATATCCATGTTTATACAGATAGCGGTGTAGATGTTTCCATGTTTATACAGATAGCAGTGTAGATATATCCATGTTTATACAAATCGTGGTGCAGATATATCCATGTTTATACAGATAGCGGTGTAGATATTTCCATGTTTATACAGATAGCGGTGTCGGTATTTCCATATTTACAGAGATAGAGGTGTAGATATTTCCATATTTGCACAGATTGCCGTGTACATATTTCCACGTTTATACAGATAGCGGTGTAGATATTTCCATCTTTATACAGATAGCGATGTAGATATTTCCATGTTTATACAGGGAGTGGTGGAGATATTTCCATGTTTATACAGGGACTGGTGGAGATATTTCCATGTTTATACAGATAGCGGTGGAGATATTTCCATGTTTCTAGAGTTGGTTGTGTAGATATTTCCAAGTTTATGCAGGTAGCGGTGTAGATATTTCCATGTTAATGGAGATAGCCGTGTAGATATGTCCATGTTTATACATGTAGCTGTGTAGATATTAACATGTTTACAGAGATAGCGGTGAAGATATTTCCATATTTATAAAGGTAGCAGTTTAGATATTTGTATGTTTATTCAGATGGTGGTGTAGATATTTCCATGTTTATACAGATAGCGTTGTGGCTATTACCATGTTTATACAGATGGCATTGTAGATATATCCATGTTTATACAGATAGTGGAGTAGATATTTCCATGTTTATAAATATAGCAGTGCAGATATTCCCAAGTTTATAGAGATAGCAGTGGAGATATTTCCATGTTCATAGAGATAGCGGTGGAGATATTTCCATGTTTGTACAGATAACAATGTAGATATTTCCATGTTTATGCAGATAGCGGTGTAGATATTTCCGTATTTATGCAGATAGCGGTGTTGATATTTCCATGTTTATAGAGATAGCAATGTAGATATTTCCATGTTTATACAGATAGCGGTGTAGACATTTCCATGTTTATAGGGATAGCGGTGTGGATATTTCCATATTTATACAGATAGCGGTGTAGATATTTCCATGTTTATACAGATAGCGGTGTATATATTTCCATGTTTATACAGATAGCGGTGTAGTTATTTCCATGTTTATACAGATGACTGTGTACATATTTCCATGTTTATACAGACGGCTGTGTAGATATTTCCATGTTTATAGGGATAGCGCTGTAGATATATCCATGTTTATACAGATAGCTGTGTATACATTTCCATGTTTATAGAGATAGCGGTGTAGATATTTCCATAGTTATACAGATAGCCCTGTAGATATTTCCATGTTTATTCAGATGGTGGTGTAGATATTTCCATGTTTATACAGATAACGGTGTGTCTATTTCCAAGTTTGTACAGATGGCAGTGTAGACATTTTCATGTTTATACAGATAGCGGTGTAGATATTTCCGTGTTTATACAGATAGCGGTGTACATATTTCCATGTTTATACAGATGGCATTGGAGATATTTCCATGTCTATACAGATAGCGGTGTAGATATTTCCATGTTTATACAGATAGTGGTGTAGGTATTTCCATGTTTTTACAGATAGCGGTGGAGATATTTCCATGTTTATACAGATGACTGTGAAGATATTTCCATATTTTTACAGATGGCGGTGTAGATATTTCCATGTTTAGACAGATAGCGGTTTAGCTATGTTCATGTTTCTACAGATAGCGATGTAGATATTTCCATGTTTATACAGATAGTGGTGTAGATATTTCCATGTTTACAGAGACAGAGGTGAAGATATTTCCATCTTCACACAGATTGCGGTGTACATATTTCCATGTTTACACAGACAGCTGTGAAGATATTTCCATGTTAACACAAATAGTGTTGTAGATATTTCCATGTTTATAGAGATTGCAGTGCAGACATTTCCATGTTTATAAAGATAGCGGTGTAGATATTTCCATGTATATACAGATAGCGGTGGAGATATTTCCATGTTTACACAGATAGCGCTGTAGATATTTGCATGTTTATGCAGTTAGCGGTGTAGATATTTCCATGTTTATACAGATAGCGGTGTAGATATTTCCATGTTTATAGAGATAGTGGTGTAGGTATTTCCATGCTTATACAGTTGGCAGTGTAGATATTTCCATGTGTATAGAGATGGCAGTGTAGATATTTCCAGGTTTCTACAGATGTAGTTGTAGATATTTCCATGTTTATACAGATGGCAGTGTAGATATTTCCTTGTTTGTACAGATAGTGGTGTAGATATTTCCATGTTTATATAGATGACTGTGTAGGTATTTCCATGTTTATACAGATGGCGTTGTAGATATTTCCATGTTTAAAGAGATAGTCATGTAGATATTTCCATGTTTATACAGATAGCGGTGTAGCCATTTCCGTGTTTATAGTGATAGCGGTGTAGATATTTCCATATTTACACAGATAGCAGTGTAGGTATTTCCATGTTTATACAGATTGCGGGGTAGATATTTCCATGTTTATAGAGATAGCGGAGGAGATATTTCCATGTTTATACAGATAGCAAGGTAGATATTTGAATGTTTATACAGACAGCGGTCTAGATATTTCCATGTTTATACAGATAGCGGTGTAGATATTTCCATGTTTATTCAGATGGCGGTGTAGATATTTCCATGTTTATACAGATAGCGGTGGTGATATTTCCATGTTTATACTGCTGATGGGGTAGATATTTCCATGTTTATAGTGATAGCGATGTAGATATTGCGAGGTTTGCACAGATAGCGGTGTAGATATTTCCATCTTTGCACAGATTGCGGTGTAGATATTTCCATCATTGCACAGATAGAGGTGTAGATATTTCCATTTTTACACAGATTACGGTGTAGATATTTCCATCTTTACACAGATAGTGGTCTAGAAATTTCCATGTTTACACAGATAGCGGTGTAGATATTTCCATGTTTACACAGATATCGTTGTACATAATTGCATGTTTATACACATAGCAGTGTAGATATTTCCATGTTTATACAGATAGCGGTGTAGATATTTCCATGTTTATACAGATAGCGGTGAAGATATTTCCATATTTATACAGATAGCGGTGTAAATATTTCCATGTTTATAGAGATAGCGTTGTAGATATTTCCATGTTTATACTGATAACGGCATGGATATTTCCATATTTATAAAGATAGCGGTGGAGATATTTCCATGTTTATACAGATAGCGGTGGAGATATTTCCATGTTTATACATATAGCGGCGTAGATATTTCCATGTTTATACAGATTGCGGTGTACCTATTTCCATGTTTATAGAGATAGAGGTGTAGATATTTCCGTGTTTATACAGATGACAGTGTACAAATTTCCATGTGTATACAGATGGCAGTGTAGATATGTCCATGTTTATATAGATGGACGTGTATATATTTCCATGTTTATACAGATGACTGTGTAGATATTTCCATGTTTTACAGATGGCGGTGTAGATATTTCCATGTTTATAGAGATAGCGGTGTGGCTATTTCTATGTTTATACAGATAGCAGTGTAGGTATTTCCATGTTTATTGAGATGGCTGTGTAGATATTTCCATCTTTATACAGATGTCATTGTAGATATTTCCATGTTTATACAGATAGTGGTGTAGTTATTTCTACGTTTATACAGATGAATGTGTAGGTATTTGCATGTTTATACAGATGGCGGTGTAGATATTTCCATGTTTATAGGGATAGCCATGTAGATATTTCCATGTTTATACAGATAGCGGTGTAGACATTTCCATGTTTATAGAGATAGCGGAGTAGATATTTCCATGTTTATACAGATAGCGGTGTAAATATTTCCAAGTTTATACAGATCGTGGTGTAGATATATCCATGTTTATACAGATAGTGGTGTAGATATTTCCATGTTTATACAGATAGCGGTGTAGATATTTCCATGTTTACAGAGATAGTGGTATAGATATTTCCATATTTGCAGAGATTGCCGTGTAGATATTTCCATCTTTAAACAGATAGCGGTGCATATATTTCCATGTTTACACAGATAGCTGTGTAGATGTTTCTAAGTTTACACAGATAGTGTTGTTTATATTTCCATGTTTATACAGATAGCAGTGTAGATATTTCCATGTTTATAAAGATAGCGGTGTAGATATTTCCATGTGTATACAGGTAGAGGTATAGATATTTCCATGTTTATACAGATCGTGGTGTAGAGATTTCCGTCTTTCTACAGATGGCAGTGTAGATATTTCTATGTTTATACAGATGGCGTTGTAGATATTTCCATGTTTATACAGATGGCGGTGTAGATATTTCCATATTTATGCAGATGGCGGTTTAGATATTTCCATGTTTATAGAGATGGCGGTGTAGATATTTCTATGTTTATATAGATAGCGCTGCAGATAATTCCATGTTTATAGAGATGGCAGTGTAGTTATTTCCATGTTTATAAAGATAGTGGTGTAGATATTTCCATATTTATACAGATAGCGGTGTAGGTATTTCCATGTTTATAAAGCTCCCGGTGTAGATATTTCCATATCTTTACAGTTGCCAGTGTAGTTATTTCCATGTTTATACAGATGGCATTGTAGATTGTTCCATGTTTATGGACATGGCGGTGTAGATATATTCATGTTTATAGAGATGGCGGTGTAGATATTTCTATGTTTATAGATATTGCGTTGTAGTTATTTCCATGTTTATAGAGATTGCGGTATAGGTATTTCCATGTGTATAGAGATAGTGGTGCAGATGTTTCCATGTTTATACTGATGGCTGTGTAGATATTTCGATGATTATGCTTATGGCAGTGTAGATATTTCCACCTTTATAGAGATGGTGGTGTAGATACTTCCATGTATATACAGATGACTGTGTAGATATTTCCATGTTTATACAGATGGCGGTGTAGATATTTCCATGTTTATAGAGATAGCGGTGTAGATATTTCCATGTTTATAGAGATAGCGGTGCCAATATTTCCATGTTTATGGAGATAGCAGTGTAGATAATTCCATTTTTCCGCAGATTGCGGTGTAGATATTTCCATGTTTACACATATAGCTGTGTAGATATTACCATGTTTACACAGATAGCAGTGTGGTTATTTCCATCTTTGCACAGATCGCGGTGTAGATATTTCCATCTTGAAACAGATAGAGGTGTAGGTATTTCAATTTTTGCACAGATTGCGGTGTATATATTTCCATCTTTACACAGATAGCGGTGTAGATATTTCCATGTTTACACAGATAGCGGTGTAGATATTTCCATGTTTACACAGATAGCGTTGTAGATATTTGCATGTTTATACAGATAGCGGTGTAGATATCTCCATGTTTATACAGATAGCGGTGTAGATGTTTCCATGTTTATACAGATAGTGGTGAAGATATTTACATGTTTAGAGAAATAGCCGTGTAGATATTTCCATGTTTATGAAGATAGTGGTGTAGACATTCCCATGTTTATGGAGATAGCGGAGTAGATATTTCCATATTTATACAGATAGCGGTGTAGGTATTTCAATGTTTATACAGATAACGTTGTTGATGTTTCCATGTTTACACACATAGCGATGTAGGTATTTCCAAGTTTATAGAGATAGCAGTGTAGATATTTCCATATTTGCACAGATAGCGGTGTAGATATATCCATGTTTATTCAGATGTCAGTGTAGATATTTCCATGCTTACACAGATGCGGGTGTAGGAATTTCCCTGTTTATGGAGATAGAGCTGTAGATATTTCCATGTTTATAGAGATAGCGGTGTACATATTTCCATGTTTATACAAATAGCGTTGTAAATGTTTCCATGATTTTTGAGATAGCGGTGTAAATATTTCCATGTTTATACAGATAGCGGTTTAAATGTTTACAAATTTACAGAGATAGCGGTGTAGATATTTCCACGTTTATATAGAAAGTGGTGTAGATATTTCCACGTTTACAAAGATAGCGGTGTAGATAATTCCATGTTTATACAGATAGCGGTGTAGATATTTCCACGTTTATTCACATAGCGGTGTAGATATTTCCGTTTTTATACAGATAGCGGAATAGATATTTCCATCTTTGCACAGATTGCGGTGTAGATATTCCCATTTTTACCCAGATAGCTGTGTAGATGTTTCCATGTTTACACAGATAGCTGTGTAGATATTTCCATGTTTACACAGATAGCGTTGTAGATATTTCCATATTTATACAGATAGAGTTGTGGATGTTTCCATGTTTACGCAGATAGCGTTGTAGATATTTCCGTATTTATACAGATAGCGTTGTGGATATTTCCATGTTTAGACAGATAGCGGTGTAGATATTTCCATGTTTTTACAGATAGCGGTAGAGATATTTCCATGTTTATACAGATAGCGATGTAGATATTTCCATGTTTATACAGATATCAGTGTAGATATTTCCATGTTTATACAGAAAGCGGTGTAGATATTTCCATATTTATACAGATAGCGGTGTATATATTTCCATGTTTATACAGATAGCAGCGGAGATATTTCCATGTTTATACAGATAGCGGAGATATTTCCATGTTTTTACAGATGGCGGTGTTGATATTTTCATGTTTATACAGATAGCATTGTCCATATTTCCAGGTTTGTACAGATAGCCGTGTAGATATTTCCATGTTTATAGAGATAGCGGTGTAGATATTTTCATGTTCATACAAACAACACTGTACATATTTCCATGTTTATGGAGATAGCGTTGTAGATATTTCCATGTTTATAGACATAGCGGTGTAAGTATTTCCAAGTTTTTACAGATAGCGGTGTAAATATTTCAATGATTATACAGATAGCGGTGTAAATATTTTCATGTTTATAGACATAGCGGTGTAGATATTTCCATGTTTTTAGAGATAGCGGTGTAAATATTTCCATGTTTATACAGATAGCCGTGTAAAGGTTTACACGTTCATAGGGATAGCGGTGTAGATATTCCCACGTTTATACAGTTAGCGGTGTAGATATTTCCACGTTTATAGAGATAGCTTTGTAGATATTTCCACGTTTATACCGATAGCGGTGAAGATATTTCCACTTTTATACATATTGCCGTGTACAAATTTCCAAGTTTATACACATAGCGTTGGAGATATTTCCACGTTTATACACATACCGGTGTAGATATTTCCATGTTTATACAGATAGCGGTGTAGATATTTCCACGTTTGTAGACATAGCGATGTAGATATTTCCACGTCTATACAGATAACGGTGTAGTTATTTCCACGTTAATACAGATAACGGTGTAGATATTTCCAGGTTTATAGAGACAGCGGTGTAGATATTTCCATGTTTCTACAGATAGCGGTGTAGATATTTGCATGTTTAAACATATAGCTGTGTATATATTTCCATGTTTGTACATAGAGCGGTGTAGATATTTCCATGTTTTACTGACAGTGGTGTAGATATTTCCATGTTGATAGAGATAGCGGTGTAGATATTTCCATGTTTATAGAGATAGCTTTGTAAATATTTCCATGTTTATACCGATAGCGGTGTAAGTATTTCCATGTTTATAGAGATAGCGGTGTAGATATTTCCATGTTTATACAGATAGCGGTGTAGATATTTCCACATTTATACTTATAGTGGTGTAGATATTTCCAGGTTTATAGAGTTAGCGGTGTAGATGTTCCCATGTTTATAGAGATAGCAGTGTAGATATTTCCATCTTTTTAGAGATAGCGGTGTATATATTTCCAGGTTTATAGGGATAGCGGTTTAAATATTTCCATGTTTCTATAGACAGCCGTGTAGATATTTCCATGCTTATAGAGATAGCGGTGTAGATATTTCCACGTTTATGGAGACAGTGATGTAGATATTTGCGTGTTTATAGAGATAGCATTGTAGATATTTCCATGTTTATAGAGACAGTGGTGTAGATATTTCCATGTTTATACAGATAGAGGTGTAGTTATTTACATGTTTATAGAGACAGCAGTGTAGATATGTCCATGTTTATACAGATAGCAGTGTAGATATTTCCATGTTTATAGAGATAGCGGTGTAGATATTTCCATGTTTATACAGATAGCGGTGTAGATATTTCCATGTTTATAGAGACGGCGGTGTAAATAGTTCCATGTTTATACAGATAGCGTTGTAAATATTTACACATTTACAGAGATAGCGGTGTAGATATTTCCACGTTTATACAGAATGCGGTGTAGATATTTCCACGTTTACAGAGATTTTATGAAAAATTATTTTATGAAGACCAAACAAGTCATTGGTGTACCTACCTTATGTCATTTTTTACATTTAGAGTGTTAAAAATACCCCTACCCTATCCAAAACCCTGACATATAGAGCCAGGAAAGGCCATGCAATAAAGGATTCTTGGGCTTGTTTGCCTGATAACAAAAACTTATCACAGAAGACTGCAAAAAACACAATCTTGCACAAAGCCCATTGCAACTTTGCACACAACAATGCTTCTGAAGGATATTTGCCCAACAACTGCCTGTCCAACCTGTGCCTGGCATCACCTTTGTTATTGATCTTTGTAGCCAAGGATAGTCATTTCCAAATGATCATATAATCTTCCTCATTTTTTCTTTTGTCTTCCTTTACCTTCGTGAATATGCATATAGTTTACTCTGGCTTGCCTGTTTCTATTGCAAGGCTGTGTTTCCAAACGAATATCTTTTTCTTGTGGAGAGCCTCTCTCTGTTTGTTATTTAGGTTGATAAGAGAAATGGGAACATTTGAGAGCTCAGGTAAAAGGCCTTAGTCTACAGTGAAACTTTTTTGCACCCTTAGATGCTTACTTCCACTACAACTTGCAGGTGGGCCTTGAAAAGTTCTTGGAATAAGTTTGAGCTTTGGTCTTCTCCGATTCATTTAGCATAGATTCTCAAAATGTGGTCCCTGGACCCACAGCATCAGCATCACCTGGAGATTGTTAGAAATGCAAATCATCGGGCCTCATTCCAGACCCTCAGCTGGAAACTCTAGGGGCATGGCCAGACCCTCTGTAGCTGAACAAGCCATCCAGGTGGTTTTGATGCAGCTAAAGTTTTGGAACAACTAATGTAGCCCCATTTGGAAAACTTGCCTCTACAGGCCTCCCTAGCTGGTAAGCTGCTAGCATTTTTTGTTTGTTTCTTTGTTTTGATACAGGGTCTTGCTCTGATGACCAGACCGTGACCTCCTGGGTTGAAGTGAGGACTCAGCCTCCTGAGTAGCCGGGACTACAGGTATGTGCCACCACCATGCCCAACTACTTTTTGTATTTTTTTTTTTTGTAGGGATGGGGTTTTAGCCCAGGCTAGTCTCAAACTCCTGGACTCAAGCAATCTGCCCACTTTGGCCTCACGAAGTGTTGAGATTATAGGCATGGGCCACCACTCCTGGCCCAAAGTTCATATTTTAACTACTAACCTAAATTATTTTAAAAACAAAATTCTCCTTGGACTCAAACCAGGTCAGAGTGACATGATCATGTGCCTGTTTTGTGCAGGGTGAAGTGAGATTATTATCTAGGAAATAGCTGAAATGTCCTGAGGGTGACAAAGAGGAGCTGTGTTTTCAGCCAAATATCAGAACCAGGGCCCCTGCCTGCCGCCGAACCCCAGCGGGGACCCCTACTTTGTGTTTATCTGTGGTGGCTACGCTTGCCCACCTGGGTGGGAACCCCGAGAATGACTCCAGACTCTTCCAGGGACTGCATGCCAGGGTATTTTTACAATTTATGTGTAGACTTTGTTCGGGTGGAAAAGTTATTTTATGAAGACGAAACAAGCAATTGGGGTACCTACCTTATGGCATTTTTTACATTGAGAGTGTTAAAAATACCCCTCCCCTAACCAAAACCCTGACAAATAGAGCCAGGGAAGGCCTTGCAATAAAGGATTCTTGGGCTTGTATGCCTGATAACAAAAACTTATCACAGAAGACTGCAAAAAACACAATCTTGCACAAAGCCCATTGCAACTTTGCACACAACAATGCTTCTGAAGGATATTTGCCCAAAAACTGCCTGTCCAACCTGGGCCTGGCATCACCTTTGTTATTGATCTTTGTGGCCAAGGATAATCATTTCCAAATGATCATATAATCTTCCTCATTTTTTCTTTTGTCTTCCTTTACCTCCGTGAATATGCAGATAGTTTACTCTGGCTTGCCTGTTTCTATTGCAAGGCTCTGTTTCCAAACGAATATCTTTTTCTTGTGGAGAGCCTCTCTCTGTTTGTTATTTAGGTTGATAAGAGAAATGGGAACATTTGAGAGCTCAGGTAAAAGGCCTTAGTCTACAGTGAAACTTTTTTGCACCCTTAGATGCTTACTTCCACTACAACTTGCAGGTGGGCCTTGAAAAGTTCTTGGAATAAGTTTGAGCTTTGGTCTTCTCCGATTCATTTAGCATAGATTCTCAAAATGTGGTCCCTGGACCCACAGCATCAGCATCACCTGGAGATTGTTAGAAATGCAAATCATCGGGCCTCATTCCAGACCCTCAGCTGGAAACTCTAGGGGCATGGCCAGACCCTCTGTAGCTGAACAAGCCATCCAGGTGGTTTTGATGCAGCTAAAGTTCTGGAACAACTAATGTAGCCCCATTTGGAAAACTTGGCTGTACAGGCCTCCCTAGCTGGTAAGCTGCTAGCATTTTTTGTTTGCTTGTTTGTTTGTTTTGATACAGGGTCTTGCTCTGTTGACCAGACCGTGACCTCCTGGGTTGAAGCGAGGACTCAGCCTCCTGAGTAGCCGGGACTACAGGTATGTGCCACCACCATGCCCAACTACTTTTTGTATTTTTTTTTTTTGTAGGGATGGGGTTTTAGCCCAGGCTAATCTCAAACTCCTGGACTCAAGCAATCTGCCCACTTTGGCCTCACGAACTGCTGGGATTATAGGCATGAGCCACTGTGCCCGGCCCTGCCAGCTTTGTATAAGCTGAGGAGTTTTTAAAAATACCTAGACTCAGGCAAACCCCAGACACTTAAGTCAGATTCTCTGGGAGGTGAAGCCCAGGCACTGGTATTTTTAAAGTCTCTACAGATGGTTCTAATGTGCTGCTAAGTTAGAGAACCGCTGATCTATACCAGGCCTTTTGAAACTTAATGTGCACGTGAATTACCTGGACCTTGTTAAAATGCAGATTCAGTCTGCATACTCCTGGGGTGGAGCCTGAGCTTCTGCATTTTTAACAAGTCTCTAGAGGATGCTGCTGCATCTGGGCTGCTAACTACACTTGGAGTTAGGAGGTTCTGGAGAGCAGAGGAAAGAGCATGAACCATAACCTAGGGGCTGGTAGTCCTGACTTCCGAGCCAAGGTTTGCCTTTATGTGGCTGGCAACTTGCTTGGACTCCTACCTCAATTCTTTGGGCCCAAGGTTTGTCCTGCCTCAGAAGGATGTCAAGAAAATTGAGTGAGTAATGCAGAATTGTTTCTTAAAGTGTGTGCAGATGCTCCATGAATTTAGAGAGTATGTGGATGCACATTAGTAAATTTTAATAGTTGTGACCATCTTGTTATGAGTACTTAGAACAAGTAATAATGGCTTTTGATGTATAGTAGTAAGAAAGCTTCCTTTTAAAAGGCGTGTATTTAAGTTTCCAAAGTGGGTCTATTTAAAAATATATGAAATAAATAATAGTAGAGGTAATTGACAGATCAAAATTAGGAAGGCAGTATGAGAATGACTCAAGTTTGGGAAATGCTGAGAAAGCAGATGCCCAAGGGCTATGAAAACTTAAAAAAATAGGTAGCACTTGATTTTGATTGGCTGAATGAGATGATGTGTTTGATTATTTATGGGGTTGGCATTTGGCAACATGCACTGGGTGGCTGGGATCACTGTTTATTAAAAATATTTGAGTCCCTACTTTGCACTAGATACTCTTTTAGTCTCTTGGAAAAGGGATTGGGGTCAGGCAGGATAAAAACAAATCATTTATGCCCACAAGAAAATTGCAGGAAGATAAAAGTCATGAAATAAACTCTATGCTTCTAATTTAATATTTTTTATAGATTATGAGAAAAAAGTTTTGCTCACTATCAGCTAGGAAAGCTGTCTTAGCACAACCATTCATTCTTGCACAAATCAAAATCAAGATGAGCCAGATTTAATTTAATATTTTTTCACAGATTATGAGAAAAAAGTTCTAATTTAATTTTTTTATAGATTATGAGAAAAAAGTTTCGCTCTCTATCAGCTAGGAAAGCTGTCTTAGCACAACCATTCATTCTTGCACAAATCAAAATCAAGATGAGCCAGAAGGCTCCATTCTGACAGCTTCTAATGGAGAAGCTACATTTACTGGACATGGGGAAAGTTGCTGGGCTCTAAGGACTGTGCATTTCTTGAACTAGATAAATGGTCTTGGTGTAGCATAATACCAAAACTTCTTGTCGCAGCCTGTAAGGACAGAACTCAATCAGCCTGAAAAGGAAGTCAGTGACTCCGACTCAACACAGGAATGTTCTGTGATTCCTAAAGAAGGATGTAGGAGTGTGGCACAATTCAACCACAGTCTGTGGCCCTGTGCCTCTGCCTTGACATGAGTGGGATTTCCCAGCTGGTCATTTTCTTCTTATCTAAGACATTGGGAACAAATTACTTGACCTCCTCTGGGCTTCAGTACTCCCACTCATCAAATTAGAGGACTGGGCAGTCGCTAGGCTCTCTTTAGGCATCATATTTTAGTTTCTGTGATTTTAAATTTGAGAAGGGGTGTCTAAGGGAGAATACATAGGGGAGGGGGAAAGGCTTATTAAAAGTGTAGTTAGACACTGAATGTTTAAGAATTGCATTTTGTAATAATACCTTTACGTAATCAGGACTGACAATCTTCCCTGATGGCAGCACCTGGAGGAATGGCTGCATTCAAAAATAAAAATGAAATAAAACAAGACCTTATTTGAACTTAGCAATAATGCTGATTCCTCTTTTTGATTTGAGGAGGTTATAGCTGTTGTAAATGCTTGAATTGGGTCTGCCCAGGCAAAACGGAGTCAAGAGTCCATGTCGGATGAATTTTAACAATGTAGACAATAGAAAGGGTTGCTTAAACTGCCCCTCTTTTACCAAAACACATTTACAAATGAAAGAACAACACTTCCATTTTTTAAAAACATTTTTTGAGATGAAGTCTTCCTTTGTCACCCAGAGTGGAGTGCAGTGATGCGATCTTGGCTCACTGCAAACTTTGCCTCCCGGGTTCAAGTGATTCTCCTGCCTCATCCTCCTGAGTAGCTGGGACTACAGGCGCCCACCACCATTCCTAGCTAATTTTTGTATTTTTAGGAGAGACAGGGTTTCACCATGTTGGCCAGGCTGGTCTCGAACTCCTGACCCCAGGTGATCCACCGACCTCGGCCTCTGAAAGTGCTGGGATTACAGGCATGAGCCAACACGCGTGGCCAAAATTTTCCATTTTTAATTGCAGGGTCTGGGGAATTAAAATGCATCCGTAATTTCTTGCATCTCTCCGCTCGGGCTTGCATGAATGCAGAGGGATGGGGAAGACTTCTTGAGGCAAGCATCCCCCTCTTGTCGCCTGCCATCTGGAGAGAGAGGGCTGTGATTTATCTCACTTTAATCAGGAAGGACCCGATGTGTGGATGGAGAGGTCTGACGGCTTTGTTGCTCCATGTGGGAAAGAAACGGACAGAGTGAATTTGTGTATGATCCCTAAGGAGAAAGCGTCTTTGTGCTCTATTTCTTTTTGACCTGGAGCCCCTGAAAGCAAGCTAGTTACAAGTTGAAATAGGCCGTTTCTAAAGTGTGATTTTGTTTGTGTATGAGCCTTGATTACAAAGGGGAAAAAAACCCGCTTAATTTACATACACCACATGTAGTGCAGGATCCCCTGGGCTGTCTTTTCAGGTATCAGGAAACTTTGATGAAAGTCGCTTGTCTCATCTAGGACTCATTTGATATTGTTTAGCAGAGCCTGGTATTAACATTTCCTTCCAACTGTTTACTGGAATCTGTGTGTTCCCTTCAAGTGATGCATACTAGGTGCACAGGCTTCCTGCCACTGTCATCCTAATCTTTCCATGCAGACAGGAGCAGAGGGGAGAGCGCTGAGCCAGGCCCCAGCTTGCTTTTCTTTCCTGACACAGCCCGGCTCCGCTGCACTTCTCAGCTCTTGCTCTAGGTGGTGCTGTTTGACCATTTTCTTCATGTGACCCTCCACTCGGTAATATAAATTCATTCAGAGGATGACCTGATATCAAAAAAAATTCCTTTTGATTAGTAGAATCAACTTGTTTCTTCACACGATACTCTTCCCACTGAGACACATGGAGACAATTCTGACTCCAGGTTTGCAACCTTGAGATTTCTCTCAGATGCAATAAAAAAAAAAACAAAAAAGCATTTTGAGTGGCACAGTGGTGCCTAGTGCATGATGATGTTTGTCTGCTCAAACATTAAAGGGAAACTTGTGGGTTTGAGGATGCCCAGCAGCACGACAGCTGCCAATGTAAATGAGCCGTATAGAGAGAGAGGGGGCGGGAGGGGACTACAAACTTCAGAATATGAGCTGTTCGTTTATAAGTTAAAAAAAAAAAAGTCAAAAGGGAGCCCAGGATGGTGCAAAAAAGAGGAGAAAGGAAGATTTTCCTTGCAGCTAATCAGGAGAGTTCATAAGGGCTGATTACATGAGTGGAAGCCTTAAGTTCTTTTTTTTAAAAAATGTGAAAGTTTGCATGTATGTATGTATGTATGTATGTATGTATGTATAGATGTATGTATGTATAGCTTCGTGTATTACCATTATTATTGCAATCAGCAAATGGATTTACTTCCTTTATCTCATGGGCTCCTTCCCACTCACTTCT
This sequence comes from Pan troglodytes, assembly GCF_028858775.2. Classification (NCBI taxonomy): domain Eukaryota; kingdom Metazoa; phylum Chordata; class Mammalia; order Primates; family Hominidae; genus Pan; species Pan troglodytes. The sequence continues at coordinate 108,489 of NC_072416.2, read as the reverse complement.
GGCAGCACATTTTCCTTTCTCCTTCATCCCAGAACATCAAAGAACAGATGCGCTTCCTAACCCTGGCTCCAGGGGACTTTATACAATGTAAACAGTGCACCTCTAACGTGGTTCACCGCTTAGAGAACGTGTGTCCCATTTTAAAACTGTGACTCCTTTATATTTTGCAGTGCTTATTTTAATAAGAGACATTGGACTTGTGACATATTTTTCATGGAGGAGTGAGCTTAATGGTTGAAAGTAATCGATAAACTTGTTTTTCCTCTGATGCCATCAGCCAAGATCCTATGGCAATAGTAAGAGGATGACACTGGGCTGGCACCCCTTCCATAACATATTTTGACCATGTTTTCCCCCCAGAATGCACATGCAATAGCTTTGGTTTGGTAAGAGAGAGATGGTGTACTTGGTTTCCTTCTGTCACACTTTTGGTGAAATGAATTAGACTTTTAAATCAGGAAATTCAGTGAGATGAGTTAAATTTTTACACAAGAGCAGTGGAGGACTTCCAGCTGGTTGGGGGAATGATATGGAAATATCTTGCTAAATCAGGGTCTGGTGGAATGCTGCTCCCCTTGCAGGCTCCTCTTCACAGGGAGCAATCTGTGGGTTGCTTATAGAACAGAGCGAGCAGGAGGCATAGCATGGTCTTGCTCAGGGGAAGACCCGGTGTTCAGATGTTTGTCATTAGGAACTGGGTGTGGGCTTTTTCAAGTTAAACTGAAGCAGCAGTTCTATTAGGAAGAGGCTCCCAGATCAGCATCTTTTGTTTCTGGATACTCTCCCTTTGAAAAGCCAGATTTCAGCAAAAAGCTTTGCTAATGGTGAAATTGCACAACTGAAACCCTATGGGAGCAATGGGAAAGATGGAGAAAGAGGTGGTTATATCATGTACTTCAACAGTTTATTTAGAGGCTGTTGACGTTAGAATAACAAGCCAAGACAAACAAAAATACTCATTTTGGATGAAAATATTGTCTTTTCATGTTATTATAGATAGCTGAGTCCTAAGACTTATACAGAAACACATTTTCCTAATGAGTGGCTGATTTTTCTGGTTGTGCAAGTAATGTCCAAATTATTGTACAAATTTTTGGCTCAGGAGCAAACATTGTATTGTATATTGAGCTAATCACTTACCCTTTCTAAGATAAGCCCTTACCTCTGCTTTCCCTTCATCTTGTCATTTATGTTTGTTGGGTACAGGTTTCCTGTTGGTTCTTTCTGTTGGCTCTGATGTAACATGAATGAAGTTCTTAACATCCTTTCAGACATAAACACAACTTAGCTCATTGTTTCTGAGTTCATATAGAGGTTTTCTTGCCCCTGAGACTTTCGTGTCAGACAGCTGGATGTTGCTGTGTTCAAGGCTCTATATGTTGATTTTGTATCCTACAACTTTACTGATTTCACCTATCAGTTCAGTTCTAACAGTTTTCAAATTTTATTTATTTGTTTTTGTTTTTTAAATATTGTATGTTTCATTTTAGAGTCAGGAGGGTAGATGTACAGGTTTCTTAAACAGGTATATTGCATGGTGCTGAGGTTTGGGCTTCTAATGATCCCACCACCCAAGCAGTGAGCATAGTAATGGATAGGTAGTTTTTCAACCCTTGCTCCCACCATCCTTCCCTCCCACCTTTGGAGTCCCCCAGTGTCTATTGTTCCCTTCTTTGTGTTGAGTTCTAACCTTTATTTAGTGAAGTTTGTAGGGTTTTCTATATATAACAATATCATGCCGTCAGTAGAGACAGTTTCACTTCTTCCTTTCCTATTAGGATGCCTTTTATTTCTTTCTTTTGCCTAATTACCCTGAGAAGTGGTGTCTGTGGGCATCCTTGTCTTGTTGCTGATGGTAGAGGAAAATTTTCAACTTTTCACCATTGATTATGGTGTTAGCTATGGGTTTGTCATATATGGCCTGTATTTTGTTGGGATACAGTCCCTCAATACGTGATCTGTTGGGTGTTTTTTTTTTTCACCATGAAAGGGTTTCGAATTTTGTCAAAAACTTTTTCTATATCTATTGTGATGGCCATATAGTTTCTATCCTTTATTTTTCTAATATGGTATATTATATGTATTGATTTGCTTATGTTGAACCATGACATGATCATGGTGAATGATTCTTTCAATGTGCTATTGAATTTGCTTTGCTAGGATTTTGTTGAGGATTTTTGCATCTATGTAGATCAAGGATATTGGCCTGTCATTTTCCTTTCTTGTAGTGTTCTTGTCTGGCTTTGGAATCAGGGTAATGCTGGCCCTGTAAGATGAGTTTGGAAGTATTCCCTCCACTTCAGCTTTTTGGAAGGGTTTGAGAAGGACTGGTATTAGTTCTTCTTAAAATATTTGGTAGAATTAATCTGGGAAGCCATCTGGTTTTGGGTTTTTCATTGATAGGAGACATTTTGTTACGGATTCAACCTCCTTGCTTGCTATTAGTCTGTTCAGATTTTTAAATTTCTTCATGAGTCAATCTTGGTAGGTTTTATGTGTCTGGGAATTTATCCATTTCTTCTAGATGATCCAATTAGTTAGTGTGTAATTATACCTAGCAGTTTCTTAGGATCCTTTGTATTTCTGTGATATTGGCTATGATGTTTCATCTTTCATTTCTGATTTTATGCTCTATTGAAAACATGAGGCATAGCAGGTAGGGGGCACTGGTCAGGACTTGGGGTATAAACTGGCAGATGTTAAGGTGGGTGATTCTGGTTAACTCAGAAACTCCGAAGTCCCGTGTGGAAGAATTAACTGCCTGTACTCACCTAGTAATGTATATCCTTGGTCAAAAAAGATCCAGCTGAGAATGTTGGATGAAGGGACCAAATCAATATTCATCATTATATTGAAAACAAGTCAGATTGGCTGTGGTCTTTTGACAGCAGGTCAGTGGCTGAGTCTATTTGAACAAAGTTAGGGCAGGTTCAAGGGAGAATCCTGAGATCGGTATTCTTTGTTCCATACAAACTTGCCTTTCAGTTTCTTCTCCCCATGCCTCCAGGATGTCCCTGCACGGCCCGTAGGGCCCCCTCCTTCAGTACCTTGCCTTACGAAGGGGAGAAAATGAGTTTTCCAATGTTAGCATATATTTAGCCTTCCAAAATTTTCTATTTCTATTTTAGGGGAGCTCTAGGAAAACAGCAGATTACTCTAAATCCCCAGGTAAAAATCTCAAATGGTGGAATTTCATATGACCAGGAGACATATTTTGGGGCAAGTGGGCTTTTCACAATCACTTGGACATGAAGGCATCTGCTTCTTCTATGCCTAAAATAGTCCTTCAATTTAGTAGTTTAATTCCTCTTCCTCTTTTTCAAATTTCAAGACAATACATGTAGTGACTGAACAATTTGGATCCAAGTTTCACTATTTAACTGCCAGTGTGACCTTGGGCGAGTCACTTAATCTTTTCAAGGCTCAATTTCATCATGTAAAGTAGAAGTACAAACAATCCCTGACTTAGAATATTTTGACTTATGATTTTTCAACTTTAAGATAGTTTGAAAGCAATACACATTCAGCAGAAGCTGTAACTGTTTTCCACTTCCAGTACAGTATTCATTATATTACATGAGATATTCAAAGCCCACTTTATTATAAAATGGGCTTTCTGTTAGATGATTTTGCCTAACTGTAGGTTAATGTGAGTGTTTAAGGTAGGCCGAGCTAAGCTATGATATTTAGTAGGTTAAGTGTATTAAATGCATTTTCAGCTTACAATATTTTCATAAGTTTATTGGAATATAACCCCATTGTAAATTGAGGGGTATTTGTAATAATGATATCTCTTCAAGGAGACTTTGTGAGCCTCTCATAGGAAAATGCATACACAGATGCATATAAATATATAATCTTTCTTTTCCATACATATGATATTCTTTAAGGATATTCAAAAATCTGGAAACAGTTGCCTCCAGGGAGATAAATGGTAGTGGGTTGGGAAACTTTTAACTGTATACGCTTTTGTACCTTTTGCATTTTGAATCAGATGAATGTATAATCTACATAAAATATTAAGATTAAAACATCACCGAATAACTTATCAGGAGTTTGGTGAACATAAGGGAAGGCCGCCTATGGTGGCTGTATTTTATTCAGTGTTGGTCACTGTTGGGCACTTCATAGAGCTTATTTCATTTCATCCTCACAAGCGCCGTAGGAGGAAGGGGCCCCAGAGGGATTCATGGTTAGAATAGCAGAGTAGGAGCATTTGGCAGCTATGTTCTGTGTAGGTGATAACTTTAAAGATATTTTTGTTATAAAATGTTTCAAACATATAAAAAATATAGAGAAGCAGTTTTCTATAGTTATTAAATATTCTTAATGGGTAGTCACAGAAATTATCATCCAAAGTGGGATATTCTTGAGAGAAAAAGGAGGTTCTATTTATAATTATGGTGGGATAACAAACTTAAGATGAACAGCTCTGGACAAACTGGGTTGTATGGTCCCTGGAAAACAAGGATTACTGTAAATGTGAGTCCCGCCTTGTGCTTCTCTCTGTCCCACCAAGAAAATATGATCTTGATACAGATGTTCATTGTGTCAAGGCAACCATGGCAACCATGATCTAGATACACTGTTCAAGTTTTATGCTGATCCTACCTATATATGTCTCAGGAACTTTCCAGAGTTTCCTTTGAGTGCTTCTAAATTTTGCATAAATGGTATGTTGTCCCTTGTCTCTTTTTAAAACCAGTAAGCCATTTTCCCTTCTTTTCCTGGAAAATTAAAGGAACAAAGACCAGGAAATAACAATGTATTAGCTAAGGTTCTGTTGATTGAAAGCAACAGAACCTAATTCTGGCTAGCTTAAACCATGCTAGGATTTAATGAAGAATACTGCAGAATCTTAGATATCTTATGACTGGGAAAGAGGAGGTTCAGGCAGTTGCTGGGATGTCAGCAACAGGTAGCTGTCAATTAACTGCCCCCACACCACCCACTGCTGCCGTCATCAATATAGCACACCACGATGGCTCCCAGCCTCTGTACGTCTGGGTTCCGGTGTTCAAATTCTAGAGACAGCAAGAGAAATCCCATTGAGTCAGGGATCCTTCCCTGGGTCACACTCCCTGCATATGGTCAGAAATGCAGGATTATGTACTAAAGACACAGCTAAAGAGGACCCACTTCACTGTTTTGGGACCATTTGCAGGGGAGGCAAAATTGTGAGCTACTCACTTAAAGAGGTGATAACCATAAGTTTGCAGGCAAAAAAAAATTGGAGAAGAGAAGGATAACACTATCCTACGGTTTCTTCTGAAAATGGACAAAGGGAACAGCATTTCCATTTGGAAATTCTCTCCTGGCATTTCAATATTTATGGATTCTGAATTCTGAGAAAAATCAGTTGAGAAATGAGGAAAATGGGAAGGAACGTTCTAATTTTCCTGTGAAAATTACAGCTTAATAGTCAGTATAGAGAACTTACTGGCTTGAAGAAAGGCACTGACTTCAAGTCAAGCAAGATGAGGAAGCACTGACATGTGGAGATGAAAGTTAAGGTGAACAGGACAGAAGCAGTAAAGGAGCCTCAGTCAGACTTTCTTGTATCTGTTGCTGTGTTACAAGTGTGTGTTCATGGCCTTGTCCACTGCTAACAGTGAACCATTTCTGCAAATAAATATTAATGTGTTCATAGGCATAGTATATGTTTTACAAATCCTATGAGAGGTTTTCTAAGAAATGCCAAGTTTTAGAAACAAAATATGCCCTTAAATCGGCAATTTTGACAGTTGCTTCTTTCTAGTGCTATTCATCTTGCCAGGAGATCAGAATGTTATGTTATTTAAATGGTATTGGAGGGGATGATTGATGCCTTGTTTAACAATGTCATGTAAACAATGATTAAAGCATTAAGTATTTGTGGTGTTACCTTTCAATCTTTAAAGGACTTTTCTTTAGCATTTATTTTGTGATAATATTCATTTCTTTTTAATGTTTTCTCTATTAATGCTATTGGATTTTATAATCTTGTTACAATATGTTGGCTCATAATAATAATAAATCATCATTTGTTATCATATCTTTTTAAAACAGAAGACTACTAAAACTTTTCATGTAATCCTGTTACAGAAAAAAACGACTATTTGCTTGTTATTATAGTCACTTATTATTTTTCAAAAACTTGTAAGTGAAGTGTTATGAAAATCATATGAATTTGGGAATTCCCAAGTATTCTCAGAAATTCTATTTCCTTGTTCCCAAATCCCAATGATTAATATCTGCCAGGAGTCGGAAAACAGTGAAAGGAAGTAACATCCTATGTTGGATACCTGGTAGGGTTAGTGAAGAAACGTTATTGCTGAGCTCTGTGTTACGCTCACGAATGATGCCATTGAGGAAGTCACGCTTGTTGAAAGGAACGCAGATACACAAAGAGTTTTGCTGCTGTCTGTTGGATAAGAACCCCCTGGTCGATTTCAGCTCCTACTGCAAGTTACAAAAATCAATCCAATGATAAATGAAAAGTGCCCAGTGTGCTGGGAAATAACTTATTTTTTGGCTTCAGAGGAAATTTTAGAAACAGTGCCAAGTGAAACGTAAAAACAAACTACGAAGACGTTCATGAATTTCCCACTGAAGCTGACAGCCGTATTTTAGCAGATGGAACTCCTACTATTAGCCCAACTCTTGGGTTGAAACAGTGTGTCCAGGAAACCCTATGTTAAAATGCAATGTGTTGGGGATATTGTTCCTCTATTTGCTTGAGTTAATTTTCAAATTAGTGTACTCTTGCTTAGCTGTGCTCTGAGGGAATGAACAAAAGATTGGTAAACTCTGATGGAGAACGCTGGTCAGGCAGGGCACATAGAATCCCTGGGGATGGTGGTTCCTGACAAATGGGGGATGAGGACCTGAGCCAGGCTTTGGCTGGGCTGGAGGAACATGAAGATGGGATCTACTCACAACCCCCAAAACTGAGGGGTCCTGGTAACACATTATTTCACCCTCAGCCATGCAAATTCATTATTTTTATGGATAAAATAGCTTTAAAAAACTAATTTATATTGAAATGTTAAAATATTTATATAGAGATTAGAAATATTTATATAGAGATTATTGGGAATCCCCTCCTAAAGCCCAAACATAAAAACTACCAAAAAAAAAAAATTCCGTGTAGGCTAAGATTGCAAATGACTGATGGAATGTAATTTAAATTAAACATGGAAAATGTATTTCCTCTTTAATAAAGATCTAAATTCTATTCTTTTTAGGAGCCTTCAGAAATGAAATTCAACTATTAAAAAAAGTATAGAGAAGCCTTTAGAAAAGAAACTTTTCTTTTGCTGTATTATATATTAAAGAACTTTGATGAGAATAGTTCTAAAGTGTTTAATAATCGATTCCACTGATGTTTCTAGGTATTGTGGGGAACACCTAGAAATTAAATCTTCATCTTTGGCAGATCAGAGGCCTATTATTTTTAGGTAAAACAATTAAAATCTGCTTTTAATAAATCACAAATTTTGCAAGTTAGCCATTAATAGTAAGTGCTTTTCAAAGTTTGGCCCAATACATGAAAAAGCCAGAAAAACATACCTGCATTAGTTTTGCCCATCACCTTCTTATGCTGGCCTCAGGAGATTTATTAACAGCATTCAATATTTTAGGTAGGCTGGATGTGGTGGCTCATGCATATAATCCCAGCACTTTGGGAGGCTGAGGTGGGAGGATGGCTTGAGACCAGGAGTTCAAGACCAGCCTGGTCAACCTAGTGAGCCCCTCGATCTCTCTGAAAAGAAAAAAAATTTAGGTATCCTGTGGCTACCTCCAAAAACAAACTCCAGAGGAACTGAATTTTTTTTTCATTTCATGTGTTGGGATAATGGCTTCTTTTGCAGTTACTTACGAAGAATTTAAGGGTCAGTAAAAATATTTTTTCATCCTTAATAACATGAATTCTCTAATTTGTGTGTGATATAATGCTAGATATTGTGCCAAAAGTGTTACATAGACATAATTCATGCCCATTTTCAAAGATAATACTAATATAGAGAATAAGAATCATTATTATTGTAGTAATTATTATTTTAGTAATAGTAGTAATAATCAAAACAATTACATCAAACACTTATTAAACCCTTATTATGTGATAGGTACTGTGTAAGCAATTTCCACATATTAGCTCCTTAAATGTGATCACTAACCCCATGAGGTAGGTAGCATTATGTCCACTTTATAGATGCAGAAACTGAGCTTTGAAGAGGGAAAGCAACTTGCCCAAGGCCATGCAGGCAGTCATTGATAAGGGTGGGGAGCGAGAAGTTGAAGTCTGAGATGTAAGTTCACAGACACGAGTACACAAACACGTACAAGATACTCGTATGACATGTGGGGTTGCTTGAAATATGTAATTGACTTTCCCCAGCACAAGAAAGTGTTTGGACAGATTTCAAAGGGATCTAACACTTCCTTAGAGGACTGCCCTATGACATTTTTCCATGTGCTTTTCTGCCTCTTGTCCTATACTTTTGGCATTTCTTCTGCTCTTAGAGGCAATGAGTCAACAGCATATTTTTAGCACCTCCTGTGTGCATAGAAGTGGCCCCTGACTCAATGGGAGTGTATAACTACCATGGGCCAAATCAGTCTGCTTTCCTGTTAGCCAGGGGGTTATAGAAGAACACGCTCCCCTGATTCCAACAGAACTTGCTGCCACTCTGATGTCTTCATTGTAAGACCTCTAAATGAATGTTCAAGAAATTCATGTTAAAGGCACGTGTCATATGTGTAACTTGTAAACATTTGTGTACTTGTCTCTGTGTCCTTACACCTCAGGCTTCAACTCTTGTTTTTACCTTTATCAATGACTACCTGTGTGCTGTGTGGCTTTGGACCAATTGCTCACCCCCTCTAAAGCTCAGTTTCTGCATCTGTAAAATGGATATAATGCCATATATACATAGATATAGATATACATACACCAATATATATATAATATACAAACTGAGATATATAATTATATAAATATTTCAGTTTAAGTTTCAAAAATCACTGGAGGGTATTTTTATAATACCCTTCAGCAATTTTACCTGCTGCCTTTGCACATTCTGGTGAATTTCTAAATGGAAGTCGGATAGAGATCAATCTTTTAATGCATCATAAATAAAAAAGAAAATCACAGAATGATGTAGCTGGAGAGGACCCTGGGGATCTAGTGTTTCATGAAAGATTAATGTCCTTGATCTGTTTGTAAGTGTTTTGGAAAAATCTTCCATGGTCAAATAAAACTTGGCAATGTTGGATTAAAGTTAAATAGGTTTTTTTTCCTGCAGAACTTCATAGTCTTTAATATGCTAATATGTTTTGTGAATCTACAAGGAATGAAGTGTTTCAATACTTATTTTACCCAGATTCTCATTTTGAGACAGGCTGGTCAAGCTGAGTCAGCTAGTATATTCTCTAGATGGAGATGATGGCTGATGCCTTTTTGAGAGCAAGAGAGTCCCCAGGGGAAGCAAGGGTATATCAGTTGCTCCATTTCATGCCAAGGATCCTCAGTCTTTAGAGGCTCAGAGAAGGCTGAAAGGCTACTCTAGGCTATCAGGGCTACCATTCATTGTGACCCATGCTACAGAGAAGCTTTGAGCTCAGTGCAAAGGAGTGACCAGCCCTTGAGAATCAGGAAAATTTATTTATTCCTGACCTAGTCCACTGAGGACATACAAGGAATGGGGCAGGGGAGTGTCACCAGCTATGGTTACAAGCTAGTCTGATTCTCTTTCATTAAGAAAACTGGTCCCTGTGAGTTTAGATTGGGAAGCACCAGGTTAAAAAATGTTTAGGCCAGGAGTGGTGGCCACTGTACTCCAGCCTGGGTGACAGAGTGAGAATCTGTCTTAAAAAAAAAAAAAAAGTTAAGTGATGTCTTCTGTTGAGGACCTCTCAGAACTTTTAATATGAAAGTGTGCATTGTGAAGAATGGGAGTAGAGTGTACAGGAGTTTTAAAAGCTACTTGGTCATGAAACTCTTGCTTTGTGCAGGATTCGAGGGGCATTAACATTCTGAGGAAAATATTTTGGGAAACATTGATCTAATCCAAACTTCTCATTTTACCAGCAAACCACTGTGGGGCCCTCTAAGTTTCCTTTCTCCATCATTGTGACAAATTCATTGGAATTAATTCAATCAAACCTGGGGTCAGCTTTGAAGAGATTTATTTAGCAGGTAAATCTGTTTTGTACATTTTGAGGGAGTTCTGAGTTTCCATAGTCAAAAACCACAGATCAATTTAACCAACCTTTATGGAATATCACCTATGGCCCAAAGACCCTTTAGCTACAGTGATGGTCTACAAAAATATAAACTGTAATTCTTGCAATACAGGAGATTAGTAATAATGGTAAATATAATGATGATGACACCATGAATAGCTAACATTTATTGAATGCCTTTCTATTAGTCAGGCACTTTACTAAGTATTTTAATCCTCCCAACAATTTATGAGGTAGGGATTATAATAATTCCCATCTTATAGTGAGGACACTGAGGTTAGGAAATTATCCTAGCCTAAATGTTAAGTATAAGCATGAATAGAAAGGTGTTATCAGCCTATAAGACATTCCTTTATGAGTGATACAAAGTCCTATATAAATTCAGAGAAAAGAAAAGTGGTTTTAGAAATCCTTGATCAGTGAGTGTGAAGCATGTGGTGGCCCGGTTACTGTTTGGTTGCCCATCTGTCCTCCCTCTGGGGATCAGCACCCCCTTACTTTGGAAGAATTGTTCTCCTTTTCACTGTAAGGTTCTTTCTGGCTATGCGATGGGGCACATTGCCTCAAACTAGCCCTGTTCCAGTCTTTGAGAACCTTGAAATTGGAACCAAGGGAAGAGGATTGCCTCTTGAATGATAATTCTCTAAAATCTAGTCTGAGGTGCTGGTGCCTAATCCCTGGGTCTGTGGAAGGAGCTGGGCTGTGAGAGGGGAGAATGATGTTGATGTCAAGAGAGAGGCAGGTGCTAGGAGCAGAGAGATGGAGGCCTGGAGGGTTTCTGGGCTTCTCTGAGGCTTAGGGTTTGGATCATTGTCTTCGTTACTGGAACAAAGGATTTACCATACCTGCTCTTCTGGGAATGAAACTGTCCTGCTTTGCAAAATAAAGTGTCATTAGAAAGAGATCTTAAAAACCCCACACCGGCCGGGTGCGGTGGCTCACGCCTGTAATCCCAGTACTTTGGGAGGCCGAGGCGGGCGGATCACGAGGTCAGGAGATCGAGACCATCCTAGCTAACACGGTGAAACCCCGTCTCTACTAAAAATAGAAAAAATTAGCCGGGCGTGGTGGCGGGCGCCTGTAGTCCCAGCTACTCAGGAGGCTGAGGCAGGAGAATGGCGTGAACCCAGGAGGCGGAGCTTGCAGTGAGCTGAGATCGGGCCACTGCACTCCAGCCTGGGTGAAAGAGCAAGACTCCGTCTCAAAAAAAAAAAAAAAAAAAAAAAACCCACACCATAGACAGGTGCACAGATCCGTAGAAGTGTTAAAGTTCTGTGTGTTGGATGCTAAGCCAAGACTCTTAAGTATGTTCTAAAGAGAAACTGGTGTGTGTAGGCTGTGCACTCCCAGGGAGATAAAAAGTTAGGAACTTTATGGGTTAGGCTTGGTGGCCCCCACCTGTAATCCCAGCACTGTGGGAGGCTAAAGTGGGCAGATTGATTGAGCTGAGGAGTTCGAGACCAGCCTAGGCAACATGGTGAAACCCCATGTCTACAAAAACTACAAAAATTAGCTGGGCGTGGTGGCATGTACCTGTAGGCGGGAGGATCACTTGAGCCCAAGAGGGAGAGGGGGCAGTGAGCCATGATTGTGCCACTGCACTCCACCTGGGTGACAGGAACTTTATGGGGAATGGGATCTTGGAGACTGAGTAGAGACTAGAGGAAAAAAAAAAAAACTACCTCCCCAACTGGCCACACTATTCTTTTAAAAAAATGTTAATTGACAAATTAAAATTGTATGTATTTACGGAGGTATAATGTGATGTTATATGTATACATTGTGGAATAATTAAATCCAGAGAATTAATAGATTCATCACCTCAAAACCTATCTTTTTTGTGGTGAGAACATTTGAAATTTATTGTCTTAGCAATTTTGAAATACACAATACTTCATTGTTAACTACAGTCACCATGCTGTGCTGTAGATCTCAACAAAATGTATTCTTCCTGTCTCAACTAAAACATTGTACTCTTTGACAACATTTCCCCATTCCTCTCATCCCCTCCAAGAACACCCATTCTTTATGTTGAAGAGAATGGCTAAAAAGTCCCAGCAGGTTTCAACTGACAGTTTCAGTGGTTGTCCCATCACACTTCAATGTTATTAATAGAAAGGGGAGGGGCAATACATAATTCGGACAGGCGGAAAGTACCATTGTAACCACTTTCCTGACTTCACAGAAAAAGTCCTCTTGTTTTCATCTGTAAAATGGGAACTGCGTGAATATCATTCTTCTTTTCTTCAGCCTCCAAAGAAAAAACAGATGCAAAGCCTTTTATCAATTGCAAAACAGTATACAATGTGTGTTATTACTCACAGTTGTCTTACTGTGACCAAACACTTTATAAGCCTGCGGCAAGTCAGCCTTATTCTCAGGAAGTGGACAATATTTGGGGAAGGAGAAGCAGCAGGATCTTTCAGGACAGTAGCTTTGGTGGATCCAAAAATTCCTTGAGCGAAATGGGAGACAAAACTTTCTTCCTGCTTTGGGGTTTATCCTTTTAGTCTTTTCTCTCTTCACTCCTATTTTCTATGGAGAATTTCCTGGTTTTGGAGTTTGGGTGCGTTTTATGGAGAGGAGGCAGAACATCTTTAGCTTCAGCAGAATGAAAGGACACATGCAAAGGAACCTAGCACAGTATGTGGTACCCAGTTCCCCTTTAACTTGGCTTTATTCATTCACTCCTGGTAGGGCATTAATAAGGGATTTAGCCCCCTCCTATTGAAAACGATTAATTCAGGGAAGAGTTCAGACAGTGTGGACAGATACAGTGTAGGCCAAGCCTGTTTTTAAGGCAGGAGCTGGGTAGGGAGGGTGAGAAGGGCGAGAAGAATAGGGAAATATGTGTCGTCTGTGTTGCTGCTGTTGCAACCACCACAACAAACAAACAAGTGAAAAAAAAAAAAAAAAAGAATTGTCCATACTGGAAAGTGTGCTGTTTTGGAGGAGGCTGGGGAAAGTGTGGATGGCTCGAGTGGGTCCTGTTGGATTGAAGTCTGACAGTGGTGATTCCCTTCAACAAATGGTCGGGGTGGGAGGATACACACACACACACACACACACACACACACACCCCACACGCAGCGCCCAGCCTCCGATTTCAGCGCTGGCAGGAGATAACCATTCTTAGCTCGCCTTTCCAGGGTTATTTTTGGCTGAGGCTGTTCGCTGATGGCAAAAGGTTTCAGCCCCCTCCCAAATCCCTCCCCGTGCTTGTTCTAAAGAGAAACTGGTGCGTGTAGGCTGCGCACTCCCAGGGAGACAGGGGGACGGGCCTGGCGCCGGAGAGGAACCCGGACTCTGCCCAAAGTCTCGCCGCCCGCCGGCTGTTTTCTGGCGGAGGGTGTGCCCCAGAGGGCGGCGATCGCGCGTGAAGGCTGGGGCCAGGCGCGGGTGCAGGCGTCACCGGGGTCGGGCTAGCAGGCCCTGGAATCAGGCTTTTGGGACACCCCGAAAGTGAGTCCAACTTGGGGAGAAACTGAGGGCACCTCGGGCGGTCTGGCAGCGGAGAACGTGGGCGGGAGAAAACTTTACAGGAAGGCAGAAGCAATCTCCGCCGAGGGAGTCAGTGAGCGGCCGCGCGGAGAGGAGGGGCGGGCGGTCCCCAGGCGGGCGGGCGCAGGGCGCAGGGCGTCGACCTGCCGGAGAGGGGGCCCGGGCCCGAGGCAGAGTCCCGGCGCGCGGCCAGGCTGGCGGAGGCCCCCGGCAGGCTGCAGATTCCCTCCGGCCCCGGGAGCCGCAGCAGGACCGGCCAGGAGGCGCCACGGAGGGGAGCCCCATCCCGGTGCTGACAGTGCCCACCGCGCCCTACGAGGACCAGCGGCCGGCCGGCGGCGGGGGTCTGCGGCGACCTACCGGCCTCTTCGAGGGCCAGCGCAACTACCTGCCCAACTTCATCCAGAGCGTGCTGTCGTCCATCGACCTGCGCGACCGTCGGGGCTGCACCACGGTGGTGGGCAGCGACGGCAGGTACTTTAGCAGGACAGCCATCGAGATCGTGGTGCAGATGGCCGCGGCCAATGGGGTGAGTGTCTGGATGCCCCTCGCTTCCTGCCGCGCCGCCGCCATGCCCTCTCCTAGCCCTTGTCCCCCTGCTGCCTCCGGGCCCAGCTGGGAGGCCCCTGCCCGGCCCCGGCTTTTCTTCCTCACTCCCGCGTCCTCACCCTCCAGCGCCCCACTCCCGCCGTGCTCGCAGCCTCCCTGGCGCACCCCAGACACTGGGTTCTATTAGTACCCACCGCCCCCAAAACCTTGAGGGGTGTCCGTCGTTCCTGGAGCCACTCCGGGCGCCCTGGACTCTTCTCCGACTCTGCACACATCCCGCACCTGCTCATTTTTCTTTCGGACATTCTCTTACCCGGCCCTGTAGATTCCAAGGCAGCTCCCAGTTTTCCACATTGTTCCCAACACGTTCACTGCCCACAGTCCCCACACAAACTTCTTTCCCAGGCTCACAACATAGTCCATCTGCCCCGTGCCCTTTTTGCAATAATCTGCCAGTCCCCTAAGTCTTAGCTCTGCCTATTTAACAGTAGTGGTGTCTCAGAACACACGCATACACACACACACACGATCCCTGACATATTTGGCAAGAGTAAGCCCTGAAGGTTTTTAATATTTTGGTTCTTTAACCCAGTGGAATTATTGAATGATTTATTTAATTAGAGTAGGGATGGAGTGGATCCATTTGTTTGATGCTAAACAGCCTGAGCTCGCAGTTCCCAGGGGGCATATCTCTAAATGGTCTGAAATGAGATTTGCAGTGGTTTTCTTAATGCAATTCCCAACTTCTCTCCAAATGCCTTTTGACATTTGACAACATTTCATGCCTCTTCCCCTTTCTCTTTTCATCCTTGTTTTCTCTCCCTTCTCCCACGACCTCGGTAGTCTTCTGCAATCCAGATTCTCAGACCTCGGGTTTTTCTCCCTCTGCCCCTTTCCTCTCTGTCCTATAACTAGAAGCACCTTTTGGCATAGACCCGTATCCCAGTTTCCTCTTTCCCAGGTCCAGCAGCATCTCAAGGACATCTACAAGAGGGATACCTAACTTCAGGGGTCTCTGAATGATATGTGGGAAACATCGTCTAAAAAAGTAATTTTATCCTTATTCATGCAACCAGACCCACACTCATAGAACTTTTCTTTAAGGGGTGTGTCTTGCAGATGTATAAATGAGTGTTAACACCTTTAAAAGCGAAACTGAACAATTCCCTGGCATTTGAATTCCCTCCTTCCTTCCCAACCCTCTCCTTCTCATTTTCTCATTTATTATTAAAAACATTTTTAAAGGATCCCCATGCTTCATATTTATCTACTATAATTCCTCCTTCTTGGTGTTGCAGGGATGGGGAAAGGATTTTTTAAAAAACACAATAAAAAGCAATTGGGAGAAATAGGGCCAGTGGTGTTGGGGTGGGTAGTGGAAATGTGATTTTTGACTCCAGTAGACAATGATGCTGGATATATGGGGTTTGATTTCTCTCTGGCTTCTCACTTGAGATTGATGAAGTTTGGCTAGAATCAGGGAGTTGAAGAGAGGTTGACAAATGGTCTTTCACTCTTCTCTGACAGGCTGTTCCTGTGGAGTGATGGAGAATAATGAGCCTTGGGAGAGCTATGGGAGCTCTCATACTCCTTCCCGAGCCAATTTTTTAGGGAGTGAGAGAAACATGGCCTGTCCAATACTTGTTGTGGGTCAAGATACTTTTGAAGCTACGGTTGTTGATTTGCATGGGAAAATTATTATATCTTATTATTTCTTGTCCCACTTTACCATAAGGGCTCCTCAGCTTCTTACTTCAATGGGTCTTCCATGACAAACACACTTTATTAACTCTAAGAGTGGAATTTATTTTAACAGATAATTAGCATAGGTCAATATATGCTGAAAATAGAGTCAAATTAAACCTACTAGCTGTTATAAAGGACAGATGACAAAATCCACATAGAAGCATCGACTCTTAAATAATCTGAAAGTACTACTTCTAAGAAGGGCGGGCATGGGTGAAGGGAATGGTGGACATGTTTCAGAATTTCAAACGCCAACTTTAACCAATCGTTTCCTTATTTTGTTCACCTTCTTGGGGGCTTATGCTAAAGTGAAGTGAATAGCCATAAGGCTGGCTTCAGGAGAAAGGTGGTCTAAAAGAACTGGATAATTATAAGCAAAATTGGTCTCGAATGATTGAAAATTGATGAGAATGTGCTTGTCTCCTGATTTGGCATCCTGAGTTAGACTCAGGAATACTGAACATGGATCCCAAAGGCTTTGGTCTTTTTTGATATCCTATTGGATAATCATAAGCAGGCTAGAAAAATAGGAAACTAGAATTTATTCTCTTTGAACTGACAAATCTGACCAGTGGGCTGCATTCTCTATATCTGAAAAATCTTGGTTTTGATTGAAAAAGTTAATTTTACAAAGCAATTTTCTTTTTTTAAATTAAATTTCATTTTTTTTGAGACAGGGTCTCACTTTGTTGCCCAGGCTGGAGTGCAATGGTACAGTCTTGGCTCACTGTAGCCTTGACCTCCCCAGATTCAGGTGATCTTCCCACCTCAGCCTCCTGAGTAGCTGGGGCTATAGGTGCACGCCACTACGCACAGCTGATTTTTGTGTTTGTACTACTCATAGGGTTTCTCTGTGTTGCTCAGTCTAGTCTCAAACTCCTGATCTCAAGAGATCTGCCTGCCTTGGCCTCCTAAAGTGTCATGAACCACCATGCCCAGCCTACAAAGCAATGTTCTAGGAAAAACTACAGTTACTCTTTGATTATGTAATTGCTGGAGAAGAAAAGCATGGCATTTCTAAAATGATGAACTATATTACTTATATTTTAATATCTCATAAAGTTTGAAATAGACATTTCAAACATAAACATGTATAAAAATTTTTATAAATTATAAAATAAAAAACATTTTACAATTATTGTATTATAAAATTATTATAGAATCAAAAACATTATAAATTTAAACAACTTTTTAAAAAATTTATTTTGGGATTTCCCATGGAGTGATGGAGAATAATGAGCCTTGGGAGAGCTATGGCAGCTCTCATACTCCTTCCTGGGCCAACTTTTTTAGGAAATGGGAGAAATATACCCTGTTCAATGTTTATTGTGGGTCAGGATATTTTTGAAGCTATAGTTGTTGATTTGCTTCAAACTTTAAAAAAATTATTATAAAATTATGGGATGTAAAAAAATTTATTATAAAACTTTGAAATTTTCAAACTTTCAGAAAAGCAGAGAGATGAGATTAATGGCACTCACAGGCAAGCATAGAACATAGATTGTAAACATTTTGCTATATTTGTGTCATGACTATTTTTTGCTTGTGTTTGAAAGTATATTAAAGAAAATGATATTTTACCCCTAAATTCTTTACTACAGATTTCTAAAAAAATAAGAACATTTTCCTGTATAGTTACAAAATCATCTTTTCAAACAAAATAAAAAATGGCTTTTTTATATCATTTATTACCCAGTCCACATTCAGATTTCCTCAATTATTATGAAATGTCCTTTTATTTTTTGAGACAAAGTCTTGCTCTTTCACACAGCCTGAAGTGCAGTGAAACAATCATAGCTCATTGCAGCCTCAAACTCCTGGGCTCAAGTGATCTTCCTGCCTCAGCTTCCTGAGTAGCTACGACTAGAGGTGCACACCACCATGCCCAGCTAATTTATTGTTTTTGTAGAGATGGAGGTCTTACTACGTTGCCCAGGCTGGTCTCAAACTCCTGGCCTCAAGTGATCCTTCCAGCTTGGTCTCCCTGCAATATCTTTTGTGGCTGGTTTGTTCAAATTAGTTTCTTCTAATCAAGGGACACACATTGCATTTGATTATTTAGCTCAAGACTTTTTTAACCTGGAAAATACCCATACTCTTTGTTTATGTATTTATTTAGTGAAATTGACTTGTTGAAAAACTAGTCAGTTGTCCTGTAGAATATTTCCCCTTCTGGAATTTTCTGGTTGCTTTTTATGGTGTCATTTAACTTTTCACTCTGTTTTTTCCTGGTTAACTGGAAGTTAGTTCTAAAGGCTTTTAGGCCTGCTATAACAAAATACCAAAAACTGGATGACTTATAAAGAACAGAAATTTATTTCTCACAGTTCTAGAGGCTAGCAAGTTTAAGATCAAGGAGCATGTGGTTTTGATATCTGGTTAGGACCAACTTTCTGGTTCATAGATTGGCCTTCCTGCTGGGCCCTCACATAGTGGGAGAGACTAGCTAGCCCTCTGGGGCCTCTTTTATAAGGGCACTAATTCCAATCATGAAGCCTCTGTCCTTATGATCTAATGACCCCCTAAAGGCCCCACCTTTTAATACCAGCACCTTTGGGGTTAGGATGTCAACATATTAATTTTGGGAAGACATACATGTTCAGCCCATTGCAAGGTTTAGTTAGATTCAGGTTCAACTTCTTTTTTTAAAGACTATTTCATAGGCAATAATGTGTATTCACATCCCATCATTAGTGATGGTGAGATGATCGCAAGGTTAGGGTGATCACTGCCTATCTCCTCTGCTATATTCCCCCTTGGGTCAAGCCAGTAGTCTGTGACGTGAACTTTGTACCATGTGTATATTCAGTTATATTCTGTATCAATAGTTACTTGATTGTTTTAGCATTTATTAATGATCCTTGCTTGAGTTGATTATTTCATTAGGGGTTTCAAAATGGTGAATTTCTAATTCTCTAATTCTATCTACATGTTTTAGCTGGCATTTTTCTATAAGCAGACCATTTTCTTCACAACTGGGTTATTTGGCTACCCTGAAACATAGTTCCTTCCGGGAAGGCAGAACATGTTTATTTCTGTCTTTTAAAAATTACTGGTGTTTGGAGTGAAGATTAGGTGAGCTAACTACCTCCACAGGTGACAAATGAATTTTGTTTTGTCTCACTTTTGCTTTTTTGAATATCACTGTGGCTGCTTGGATTTTTAGATTTAATTTGAATGGATTAGGGAATAAATGAGAAGATAGGTTTTATCTGTTTCTGTAGTTTTTATGTGGCTGTGTGAACTTACTTTTAAAAATTCCCAGAAATATTTTAATTCCCCTTTAAAGATATAAACTATGTCTTACTATAAAGCAAAAGAAAAACCAATCATGTGAAGAGTAAATAGTATCGTTTAAACGAATTGTGGTTAAGCTTAGTTTGTAACTAATTAGTTTTTTATTTTCTTTCTACTTTTATCTGCTTCAGAGCCTCTTCAGTGGTTTAGATCTTCTATGTGTCAAATTATTCTAATCTCTTAAAAAGTTTAAGAGCTAAAATACAACACAATGACTACAAGAATGCCTTTGTCCTTTTCTGGGTAGGTACACCTAAGGCAACTTCTTTTTCTCTTCTTTGTTCTCTTCTTCTTTCTTATTCTTAAATCATCTTCAATATTGGACAGATGACAGCACTATGCCTGCCTCAAGAGGTTTCTGACTTTTTCTTTTTCTTTTTTTTTTTTTTTTTTGAGATGGAGTCTTGCTCTGTCACCCAGGCTAGAGTGCAGTGGCACAATCTTGGCTCACTACAACTTCTGCCTCCTGGGTTCCAGTGATTCTGCCAACTCAGCCTCCTGAGTAGCTGGGGTTACAGGCATGCACCACCACACCTAGCTAATTTTTTGTATTTTTACTAGAGACGGGGTTTCACCATGTGGGCCAGGCTGATCTTGAACTCCTGACCTCAAGGGATCTGCCTGCCTTGGCCTCCCAAAGTGCTGGGATTACACGTGTGAGCCACTGCGCCCGGCCGTTTCTGACTTTTTCTAAAGTCTTCTTTCTCTGGAGATGACATTATATAATAGCACTGTTCAATAGAAGTTTCTTTGATGATGGAACTGTTCTATAATCTGCATTGTCCCAGCCACTAGCCATATGTGACTACTGTAACACTTGAAATGTGGCTAGAGCAACTGAAGAACTGAATTTTGCATTTTACTGAATTTTAATTAATTAAAATAGAAATGCAAATAACCGTAAGTGATTAGTAGCTACCATACTGGACAGCAAAGATCTATAATTCAGCATTTAAAATCGATTTTGTTTTGTTTTCAAAAATGGAGTCAGACTGTTACAACCCAAAAGAACTGTAGGTTAAATTAAGGTAAATCACCAAATACTACATACACATTTGGGAAATCCAAACCAGATTTTTTCATGTGATAACCACACCCTCTTTTGACTTTAGCCTTGGAGGTAATGGAGTATGGCAGAAAAAACCCTGTATCAGCAGCTGGAAGACTCATCTTCTTTTCCTAGCTCTGCCATATATTGACCAAAAGAGTCAAAGTCCATTCAGATGGTTGAGGGGCCTTGGAATTTTGTTTTTGGTTTTCACATACAAGTTGGAGGGCAGATGCGTTAACCTCTTGAAATACCCAGAAACCACTTGTTTCCTCATCTAAAAATCAGGTATGACAGGATCATTTAATTATCCTGCAAATCAGATGAAGCACTGCATATGAAAGCACTTTGTAACATCGATAGCACTGGGAAATGTAAAGACCTTTTACTGAAATATAAAGGTGTATGGTCAACTGAATATATCTCAGATAGTTATGATTTGACTGTATATATTGAATATAACCTGTAGTGGGCCCCTTGGTAAACAGCTTACAGTTTTGTTGCAAGTTTTAGCCAAGAGAAAATTTATTTGTTGACTAGTCATGCCCTTTATTGGCCACATGATGAGCAGCAAAGATATTAACACACAGTGCACCTTGCAGAATTCAAGAATGTCTCAGTGTCTTGTGAACTAGGAAGCTGAAATGCAGTGGTATGCAGAAGGCTGGCTCAGTAGGAGCCTTGGGAGTGTCCTCCAGATAGATGTTTGTGCAGGTTGTATTTGATTCCAGTTGGCCATGAAAAGCTGGTTGCTCTAAAGAATGAGAATATACTTGGTTTTGCATTTACTAGAACTATCTGGGGAACAAATCTTGGGGTGGAAGAAAGAAGGGAGGGAGGGAAAGCTGTGCTTCAATACCTAGGGCTTCTTTCCTGGAATGGATCCGAGAATCTGGGATTGGGTGGCTAATATCTCATCTCTAGAAGGGAGAAAGAACTGGGTGGTGATGGCTTTGTATTTTCTATTGGAGTTCACTACAGAATAGGTGAATGGAATGGGCTGCTATGATCCAGACATTAGGGAGGACAGGTTTGTGATACATTAGAAAACTTGAATGAGCCCTTCTATGATTCTCTTTTCCCTCTTTCTGCTTCCCGTTCTTAATCACCATCCGCAGGTTGTGGAATTAGCAAATCTATTATGTGAGCAATAGCAAACTTACAGGAGCCCTTGGCTCCATCTATCTCCCTGTTTGTGTCAGTTCCTTCTGGATGCTTTTAGTCTGTGGTCTTCATTCACTCTTTTTATGGGGAAGTAAAAGGAGTGGGACAGATTATGAGAACAGCTGGGTCCTCCCAGTTGCTGGGGTGGTTATTTTAAGCCTTGTTTAATGTGTCCAGAGACCCAGATGGCATTTTTAACTAAGCTGCTTTATTAAATCTTGTGATAAAGCATAGTGATGTTTATTGAAAAGGCAGACACACAACAGCAACATTATGCGTGAAACTTGCTCTAAGAATTTTCTATAAAACATCTGTTCTCTTTGAGCCTTTTGTGAACTCTGGAAGTTTGCTAGTTTCTATACAGACTTGAGGACAAGAAGTTGGAACCCACTTTTGGAGATGTCCAAGCATAGGTATTGGAATCATTAATCCTAACCCTCTCAGTTTTAAGGCCCCGGATACCCTTCTGTTAGACAACAGTAACATGAGCAGGCACTGTAATAACATTTAAACAAGATTATTTGGAAATAATGGACAAGAAAAATTAGTATAAATTGTTTGGGGATTTTAAAATTAAAGATAAAAAGCTAGGGCTTCAATGACCTGTGCCAGCCTATAGCCTTAAGAGTCAATTTGCAAACACTCAAGATTTGGCCAATATGCCTCTACTACTTCTACTTAACACAGTCAAAGGGAAATTTTTAGATTCTTTCATCTGATTTGACTCTCTTAGTTACGAATAAGAGGATATCTAGAATATATATGTGACTTGTTAAAATGAAAATCCACCTTCTCTGAGTCTTCAAATATCTTTCATATCTTACATTTTTAGTCACATCAACTTTTGAAGTCATGTCCGTAGTTGTATGAAAAGAGAAATTTCAGGAACATTCAACCTCAAAAGTTCTTTTTCTTAGTCTGAAGTCGTAGAAGCATTTGACTTTTACTTTCTCTTTTTAAGTTTGTACTAGTAGGTATTTTGTATAAATATAATATTTAATTATTGCCTTTGTATTCTTTTTCTCTAGTAAACATCCTGGTTTTTAGCTATCAATATGTAGTTTTACATTTAGGGATTTCTAATGGAAAGAGAAAGGAATCTGAAATCAGAGGACGAGAGTTTATTCTACTTGACCAAACACATACACAATACTGGAAGGAGAGTTTTACAACAAATATTTAATATCTATGACATGTAAAACGTTTTTTGAAATCAAGAAAATTCAAACAATTCAATACAAATATCATCAATAATAACACATGAACAGGTGGCCAACCTTATTAATAACCAGAGAAATATAAATTAAAACAACCCATCAACTTGTAAAAAAGATGAAATTACCCAGAGTTGGTGTAGGTGATGGAAAATTGTCATGTTTGTATACTGTTCATAGAAGTTAAATTGACATAACTTTTTGGTCAGGCAATTTGGAAGTATATATCTAAATTAATAGAGTAGTTTTCTAATAACCTGGGAATCTCTTAATCTAAGAATCTTTACTGTAGATTTTTCTAGAACAAATGTACAAACATCTGTGTACAAGGGTACTCACTGCAGCATTTTGCTAAGGAAAAACTCAGAAAAAATCTATATGTTCAACAGAGAACAGGTACATAATTTATGACACAACTGCACTATATACACCACTAAAATAAAGGATATAAATTTATATGTAGTATGAAAAAGATGTGAATGATAGCTTGTTGGTGAAAAACAGCAATGACTGGAATATTGTGTGTAACGTAATCCTGCTTTTCTGTATATAATGTAGGCATAGAAAATAGGATTGAAAGGACATACTCTAGTCAACAGTGTATATAGCTTGGGTGGAGGGGGTGTATAATGGGGAAGGAGAGTCCCTTTTCCTATCTATTCCATATACATCTCTGGATTTAAAAGATCATACATGCATATGCATTACCTTCAAAATTAAAATGATAAAGACAAAAGGAGAAGTTTTGGATTTGAATCATGATACTACTGTTTGCAACTTCTATGACCGTGGGGAAGTCGCCTAGCCTCCTGGGGTTTATTTCCTCATTTATAAAAATAGGGAAAGTAATAATACTTGTCTACATATCTTCTAGGGTTGTTGGGAGGATTGAATGTGATAATGGGTTACAGCATTATGAATTATTTATTCATATAACACAATTATTATAAAAATATTTTGCTCTGATTAAAATAAAAGAAGGACGAGATCGTGTGTGTTTTTCAGTCCCAGTAGCTTTACTAACCAGAAAGCGCCTGCTGATGTGGTGATCACAGTTGCTTTGGTGCAGCTTCCTCTTGACTTTTGGCATTTCTCCATGCTGCTAGCTAAGGCTGAGGTGGCGACTGTGGAAGGTGTGATCTCCTCCCCCTCCCAGCACACATTTGTGTGCATACTCACACTCATGCACACACAAACACACACATGCACACTCTATCACAGTACATGAGGTGGCAGCAGCTGCTCCGGCATAGACTTTCACACAACATAAAGGGCTTTTTTGGTGTGGTCTGTGCATTATTTCCTGTTAAGCATGAGCTGAGTCAGTGCCATGCTTTTCCATCTGAAACCTTTCTG
Organism: Pan troglodytes; assembly: GCF_028858775.2. Classification (NCBI taxonomy): domain Eukaryota; kingdom Metazoa; phylum Chordata; class Mammalia; order Primates; family Hominidae; genus Pan; species Pan troglodytes. The sequence continues at coordinate 84,387 of NC_072416.2, read as the reverse complement.
AGGCTCAGGCTGTGTTAAGAGCAAACCCTCTCCCCTCCATGCCCACCCCATGGCCCTCTACTGAAGCCAGATCATAATCTGCTCATTTCATGAGGATTTTCAAACCGAATGGACTGGGCCATGTGAGAGATCACTGAAAGGAACAGACCAAGCAGAGGCTAAGAGACTCCACGCTAATCTGCTGAGTCGTCTGAAAATGCACAGCTGTGGGAGCTCACAGTGCTTTAAAGTACTTTGGCAGGATGTTTGTTCAGGGGGCCTGTTCCTGCAGCCCTGCTGAATGTTTGGTTAGGAGGCATAATCATTTTTTGGACAGGATCTCCCAAATGTAAAGTGATAGATGCTAATGTGGAATATAATACAGAAGATCCAGCTTGGGTGTCATAAATAACAATAAATTGTTTAATCTTGCTGAGTTGTAAATCTATGATTACCAGAGGTCTTTAGTTCACTGGAACATAGTATGGGGGCAGGGGCACTTAGCAAATAGGCAGTTATTATTTTCCAACCAGACAGAAACTGGTCTGATGGAAGTTATCTAAAAAGGCATACACATGTATTTTAATTAATTGTGACAATTACTCAGAGAAAACACATGGCCCTAAAGAGGCTGAGGGGTTTTTTTGTTCTACCTATAAATGTATATGTATATTCACCTATATTCTACCTATGTATAAGTAAGAGAATGAGTTTTTGTTTTGGGGATATATATTTATACGTATCTATACAGATAGATATACACATACTTAATTTCTGTCTATCTATTAAGGTGCGGTGCCAGATGGAAAGTATTTCTAAGCATTTAGATAGCTTATTCTATAGCATATGTGTGCATATAGCCCCCCCCATAAAGCTTTGTCTCTTTTCTGGATATATTTAACAAGAGGCTAGAACAGAGTCCAAAATGTCAAATGTTTGAACATTCCATAGAAATGAAGGAGGTGTTTCCAAATGACCTATGTTTCTATGGCAATAAATAGAACTTGTGCTGCGTTGGATGGGTCAGGAGTAAGGAATATAAACAGTGTAAGTATGACTATTCCAGGCAGAAATCTACCTTGTAAGAACAGCTTTGTGCAGTGAGCTCAACAACATTGATCAGTTAGCAGTCCGGTTCAGTACAACATTGATCAGGTAGCAAGCCGGTTCGGCAGTGCCAGTCGAAGACACAGATGGGGACAATCAAAGAAGATGCAGGTCAGGACAAGGATGCAGACATGTACCTGTCATTACCATGGACTTCAGCAGCTTCTTAGTGAGCAGGTTTATGATCAAAGAAGAAAGACATCGTTGATATGTAAGCATGTTACAATTAATTTGCTGTTTAGTTATTAGCAAACTACATCCAGTTTTTAGTTTTTAGGTTTTTTTCTTCTTTTTTCTTTTTTGAAACAGGTTCTTGTTCTGTCATCCAGGCTGGAGTGCAGTCGTTATCCAAGCTCACTGCAGCCTTAAACTCCTGGGCTCCGTGGATCCTCCCACCTCAGCCTCCCAAGAAGCTGGGACTACAGGTGCACGCCACCGTGGCCAGCTAATTTTTCTTATTTTTTTGTAGAGATGAGGTCTTGCTGTATTGCCCAGGCTGCTCTTGAGCTCCTGGCTTCAAGCCATTCTCCTGTCTTGGTTTCCCAAAGTGCTGGGACTATAGGTGTGACTCACCATGCCTGGCCTACATCCAGTTTAATTTATACTACAGTGTGGGTTTAGTCCTCAAACATGTTTTTGTTTTACATATAAAAATTTGAGGTAAAAGAACATTTTTACATTGGTCAATAATGGTACATTTAAACAATGGACGACTATATCCATTAAAATCGTGTTGTGGAAGAATATTCAGTGACATGGAAAGATTGACTCAAGGGCAAGTGAAACGTGTCAAGAGTCTGTTAGGTACTAGACACTGTAAACTGGGTCTTGGCTGTGTTACTTGCTTACATCCTCCATCATGTGATCTTTTAGATAACAAAATCGAGATACATAGGGATTTGGGATCTTGTGCAAAGTCACCCAGGCAGTAGGTGGCAAAGTCAATTCTTACATTCTTTCCCATTGAAAACCAAAATCTCAGCTTACCTCAGGGCACTCAACTCTGCTTTCTTGACCCACACCCAGGTAGACCCAATGGACACTTGTAGTTCTTATCCAGCTGGGGTGGTCACCTCATAAAATGGCAACAAGTGGGGCCCTTTCTTGTTCTAGTGAGTCAGACTGTATACCTTAAAGATTTCAGAGCACTTCCTATGTACTGAAATTGCCTCATTACCAGGAAGGACGTACTTCCAATTTTCACCACCTCCATTTTGCATCCAAGGAAGATTAGATTTCTTGATCTTCTCAATGAAATCTTGAGAAATGGGTGGGCCGATTGAAGAACAGGACTTGGGCCACACTTCTAGATGCCTGTGACTTTTCTGCACTTATTCAGATATTAGGAATTGATTATGAAATCCATGGTGGTTTGATGCTAATGAACTCTCATCTATCTCTCCAGCATGTGTGTAAAGACTTCCAGAGGTACAGGAAGTTGAGGATGAGCTCTCTTACTTCCATCTGGTCTCCATGTAACAAATCATATAACTGCACAATTATCCAAATGCAAATGAAGGAGTCCCTTGATGTTTGGATAACCACATTCATGCCTCGAGTTTGTTATTTCTTGAAATTGCCCTTATCCATCTCCTGTTTACCCATGGACAACACTACTTCACGGCTGGCACTCTGCAACCCACGGCAGCTTGGCTTTGGGGTTCCTTCCAGTGTTTTGTTTTTGTTTTTAACCGAGAAGACAGGAAACAGGCATCTTTGTGTATATGGCTTGCCACAGCCCTTCGTAGATGGACATGGTGGAGGCTGTGTGGTCCTGGAGAACACTTCCTCTGTGAAGCATCAGGGAAGTTTCTGTTCATTGTGTCTTCACTCTCTCCAATTCACTTGGGGAGTGATAGGGATTATAACACAGTGAGCAGAGGATATTGGGGAATGCCATGCTTAATTTTCTTTTCTTTTTTTTTCTTAAATGACATTTAAAGCTAAAAGAGAATCACAAAGGGTAAGTCTGATTTAAGACATTTCACACATGAAAGAAATCCTGCTTTCATGCGTGTTATGTCACAGGAAAAACTCATTTATAGTCAACATTCTGCACCTACTCCGAAATTTTAGCCTGAGGGTTTAAATATTACCTCGCTGCTCTCTAGGACTTTAATTAGAGCTAATTAGAAATGGAACTCATACTAAAACTAATTTAGGAAAGAAGCTGTTGATGTTCTGAAGAAAAACAGCTGTCAGAAATAAGATCATTAAAAAACCATAGTTGTATATGGCACAAAATGTAAAGGAATAGAAATGCTGGGAGAAAGCTTTTATAGAATAACATTTTATCTTTCTTTGGACACTGGTCTAAGGCATGTGAAAGGGCATATTGATTCCCTTGGCACCTGGTATGCTCATTTATGGATGAAAAAGCCCAATGACATAATTTAGGTGAGGTTTAAGGCTTGATGGGAGGCATTGGTGCCATTAGAAGGACGGACACAAAGAGTTCTTAAGTAACGGCATCATGGGAAATGATAATTGCACACCCCTTTCTACTATGTCTTGGTTTCCCCAAGCATTTAGAAGTCACGGCTGGGTAGGAACAAATTTATCATGAGTCTGTCTGTGTGTTTGGGAATGCATATGCCTCACAGATGTGTCTGCAGGGGTCTGTGTGATAATGTTCATATATGTGATAGATGTGGACCCTGGGATCTGTATCTGTGTGAACCCTGGGATCTGTACGTGTGTGTGAGTGACAGTGGACTAGGGTCCACTTTGCCCCCTTTTCCACGTGGGAGTTGAAGGAAATGCCCCTTAATGGCAGTAGCATCCGCTTGGGTGTGTGCACCTTCTGGAGGACTGGGTGAGGTTGCCCTTCTTCCAGCCAAAGCCAGACCCTATGGTGTGGGATGTTCAGCGGGGAGCAACAGAATGCCATGGCTTGGTCCTCCCTGGGCTGTGGTCTGGATTTCACTCAGGAATGAAAGTCAGATATTGCCTGCTTCAATGCTGTAAACATAACTAAGGATAATTATGTAAGTAGACCATCTTTTCCTTGCAAGGTAGCGGTCTGCTGCATTGACAGAGGGTAGTATTTCTAGGACTTTTTCAGAGAGTAAAATGGTACTTTAAGGGATAATCTGCTATCTAAAGATGAATTTTAAATGTTGGAGGGGGTTGTGGGATTCGGGGAAGACAATAGAATAATTTGTGTCATGGTTAATTTAACAAAGGGTTTTTGTTTATAGAATCTGATCTTCGGTGGATTTTAACAACACTCTTCTTCCTTGGCTTTTCAAATAAAGACGCAGAGCCTCAGAGAAGTTAAATGATTGATCCTACGTCAGGGGGTAGAGTCAAGACTCATACCTATGCCTTTTAACTTCAAGTTGAGTGCTTTTTCTTTATACAAAAGGGCTTCCAAAAGTTATATTTCTTTTTATCAATGACTAGATCTTGAAAGCCATACCTTTTCTGATGGCATTTATCCTGGGCTAATTGGTAGAGAGAGGGTGAACAGAAGAGAAGACATAGACATGCAGAGAAGAAAGTGACGTGAAAACAGAGGCAGAGATTGGAGTGATGTGAACACAAGCTCGGAAATATGTGGAGGCAACAGAAACTGGAAGAAGCAAGGGAGGATCCTCCCCTAGAGCCTTTTGATGAGGCAGACCCCCAGTGACACCTTGATTTTGAACTTCTGGCCTCCAGAACTGTTAGGGAATAAATTTTAATTGCTTTTAGCCACCAAGTTTATGGCAATTTGTTATAGCAGCCTTGTGAAGCTAATACAAACTTCGTATTAGATTACAAACTTTGTATTCATTTCCTAGGACTCCCATAACAAATTACCACATATTTGGTGGTTTAAAATCACAGAAATTTATTCTCTCACAGTTCTGGAGGCCAGAAGTCAAAATCAAGGTATCGGCATGGCCACACTCTGTAGATGCTCTAGGGAGAATCTGCTCCCTGCCTCTTCCAGCTTCTGGCAGCAGAATACATTCCTTGGCTTCCCGGGTGTGGCTGCATCACTCCAATCTTTGCATCTGTCTTCATATCTCCTCTTCTTTGTGTCTATTCTAGTAAGTACAAAGTGCTGCATCTTCCGTGATGGAAGTGGCCCAAATTAACCAATCTACCACCAGGTAGCTGGCTGATCATTTGGGGAATGGTACCATAAGGAGACTCAGTGTTGGTCCCTGCTGCTGGTAGAGTAGGCACTCTGCAGTGGCCATAGCCAGGTCAGCCTTGGTGAGGGAATGTCCATGTTGTTGAGCCCATGCATAGCCTTCATCCCTGCCATCACGGCCATGGTATTACAGCATTCTTGCATTGCTATAAAGAAATACCTGAGGCTGGGTAATTTACAAAGAAAAGAAGTTTCCTTAGCTCATGGTTCTGAAGGCTGTACAAGCCTGGTGCCCGCATCTCCTTGGCTTCTGGTGAGGCCTCAGGAGCTTTTACACATGGCGGATGACAAAGTGGGAGCAGGCATATCACACAGCAAGAGTGGGAGCAAGAGAACAAAAGAGAAGGTGCCACATACTTTTAAACAAGCAGATCTCATGTAAACGCAGAGCGAGAACACATTTATCATCAAGGGCATGGTGCTAAACCATTCATGAGGGACTCGTCCCCATGATCCAAACATCTCTCACTGGGCCCCACCGCTAACACTGAGGATTACATTTCAATATGAGATTTGGAGGAGACAAACATCTAAACCATAACAGCCACTTGGCTCATGAGCCCATTGGACAATGACAGGAATGGCTGGGGGAAAGCCACTCATTGACATCCACAGAACTGGTCATCCTGTTGTTAAAATCCTTCTCTGCCTAGGTCACCATTTGGTGAGTGTCCATAAGGGACACAAATATCTTCACGATTTTCCATGTCTTACCTCAGAAGCCCCATCAACCTCTCTTTCACATCTCCTCCAGTACTTATCCCCCAGATGATAGGACCATGTCCAGCAATATCTCTTCTCTCTGGTATTGATGGGTTAACGAGCAGATCTCACATAGGTAAAATTTCCAGATATCTAGAATTTAATCTTCTGTTAATTCTCCAATTATAACTAAAGTATTTCAGGTTGAAACTTTATTCAAGTGTAATTATTCACTTTAACCTTCTTAAACAGAATGTATATTACCTTTTCAAAAATAACTGAAATGTAATAAGATAAAAATGTATCTATAATCGTTCCTACTTAATAACTTTACATGTTTATTTCTGCATTTTTCTAAGTCCTTGCCCCAAAGTGGACATAATTTTATACTGTAATAGCATAAAATAATTTTGCATTTGACATTTTTGATTTGGCATTAAACTATTGTTTATGTTTCTTTTGCTACTGCTTAAGAAAATGTGGGTGGTTGTAATAAATAAACCTGAAATGTAGGCAATTTTTATTGCCTTAAAAACAATAGAATGTTATTTCTCACTCACACAATAGTCCAATGAGGATGTCCCTGGTGGGCAAAGACTATTGTCTACCAAATGGGATGGGGACTCAGTTTCCTTCCCTCTTGTGACTCTGTCATTGCCTAGAGCCACATGATTACCTGTACTGAATCTGTAGAAAGAGAAATAAGCAGTGTAGAGATGATATGTCTGTTTTCTGATATCCTCAGCCTAGAAGAAACACACATTACTTCTGTTCTTATTCTCATACTAGTTAATCACCCATTGTCCAAATGCACCATGTGGCCACACCTAGATGCAAGGGTGGGTTGGAAAATGTAGCCCCTGGCTTGGCAGTTGTTCCTCAGCATTGACTCTGTGCTATGGAAGGGCTTCCTAAGTTTTTGTGGACTGCTATCCCAGTCTCTCACCACTATACAATCTTCATAATTTTCCCTTTAAATGGCTGAGAGAAAATTTTGAACAAAAGCTACAAACATTTTTCAGATTCTTGATTCTCCAGACTTATTACTTGAGGGAAGTGACTAAATTATATTCAGTTCTATATCAGAAGGTTCTTCCATATTGCCGGTTTCATGGTAGATACTCAATAAAATGAGTTGAATGACTACATAAATTTTAGCAAGAGCATATGGAAAATAATTTATCATGACTTTGGGTAATACTATAGGTGTAATTATTGTCCTTTCTCTTTCCTGACTTGATTAATAGCACCACTATCCATTAAGTTATTAAAGGTAGAAAGCTGAGATTATTCTTGACTCCTTTTCTCACTGGTCCAGTATTAGTTATTTATTGCAGTGTAAGAAATTACCATGAAACTTAGTGGCTTAGTTGGGGCTTGATGGGGGCTGGAGGATCCACTGCAAGATGGCTCAGTCACTTGGCTGGCAAGGTGGTGCTGGCTGTTAGCCTCCCATCTGATCCTCCTCTTTCCACTCCTGCCACTCTTCAAGGTATTTTTTTCCAGAGCAGCCATTCATCATTCATTTATTTTTTCCCATTAATTAATTCAACAGATATTTATTGTATACTTACCATATGCCAGATTTGTTCTAGGTTCTTGGAATATAGCAGTGAAAAAAAAACAGTCCTTGAATCTTATATACAGTGGGGAAATAAACATATAATGTAGAAAATTAGATGGTAATATGTGTGAGCACATATATTTATTATTTCTCATCATTTCTGAGACAGGAGATGGATATTCTGGCTTGGGGACTCACATGAGGTCACAGTTACATGTTGGTATTGGTTTGGTCATATGAAGGCTTGGTGGGGGCTGGAGGATCCACTGTGAGATGGCTCAATCCCTTGGCTGGAAAGCTGGTGCTGACTGTTGTTGGCAGGCCTTGCTTCCTCTTCACAGGGCTTCTTGAGTGTCTTCATGACATGGCGGCTGGCCTCTCCCAAAATAAGCTGTCCAAGAGAGCAGGGCAGAAGTGTCCATGCCATTTACGGCCTCACCATGGAAGTCACACACAATCACTTCTGCAATATATACTGATTACCCAGATCTGCATTGTTCAGTGTGGGAGGGGACCACAAAAAGGCAAAAATGCCAAAAGGCAAGGACTATTGGGGCCATTTTGGAGGCTATTTACCACAGCCCCTCTCTTCCATATTCCAGTCCACCTGCATATTCTGTTCATCCTCCTTCCAAAAATGTATCTCAAACCAAACGACTAATTTTCATTTCTGTTGGCTCTAGCCTAGTCCAAGACTCTATCAACACTCGACTTGAAGAGTCTCCCATCTGATATTCCTCTTTCTGCTCTTGCCCCCCTTCAAGGTATTTCTCCCAGAGAAGCCATTCATCATGCATTCATTATTCTCCATTCATTAATTCAACAAATATTTATTGTACACTTACCACATGCCAGATTTATTTTAGGTACTTGGGATATAGCAGTGAAAGGTCCTTGGGCTTTACATACAGTGGGAAAATAAATAATATGGAAAATGTTAAAGGCAACATATGTGATCCAGAAAATTATAGCAGGGTGAAGGAAATAGGAAACAATAGAAAAGTTAGGGACTTCTGGCTATAGTATTATATAGGGCTGTCAAGGATGCTATCTCTGATTAGCTTACACTGAAACAGAAACCCAGAAGACAGTAGAAGGCAGGTATGTTAATATCTGGGCAAGTATTGTAAGCAGAGGAAAAAGAAAATGCAAGGGCCCTGAGGCAGGATCATGTTTGGTATGTTTGAGGAATAGCTGTTCTGTTCCGTTGTGGCTGGAACAGAAGAAGGAGGGTGGGAGGGCGATGGAGAATGGTACATGATGGAGGTCAGATTATGTAGGGCCTTGTAGACTACAATGAAGACTTTGGCTTTGTTTTGGGTTGGTGGGGGACAAGGAAAGCTATTGGAATGTTTTAGTGACTTGATGTGACTTACTTTTTAATAGGACCATTTGGGCTGCTCAGCCCATGATGTTTAAAAATGCAATCAGGTCACTTCCACTGTTTAAAACCTTTCAATGGATTCTGGTTGTACTTAGAATAAAATCTAAGCTCCCTTAGCTATTATTATTATATTATTATTAAAATTGACGTCCTTTATAACAGCAGTCTAATTCCTTCCTAATATGTACCTCACTAGTAACTATTATTATTATTGCTTATTTGTTTATAATCTGTCTCCTCTACTTGAAAATATGTAGCCTGGGGATCTTGTGGATTTCCATACTAAATCATCCCAAGGCCACTTTGCTTTTGAGCTCTCTCTCTCTCTCTCTCTCTCTGTGTGTGTGTGTGTGTGTGTGTGTGTGTGTGTGTGTGTGTGTGTGTGTTTTGATATCTTCTGTAATTTTTTTTCCCCTGATCTCGCTGATTTTTATATTTGGTCAGTGACTGACCTCTAGCAATGATGGTGCCAGGGCAACTTTGTTGTTGAACTGTATGTTAAGGTTTGTTTTGGCTTGTTGGTTATATCAGTACTTATCAAATGAATTATCTGGGAAGAGAGGAGAGGATCTTATTAAAATACAGGTTCTTATTCGGTAGGCCTTGGGTGGGCCTTGAGGTTCTGCATTTCTTTCTTTCTCTCTCTTTCTTTTTCTTTCTATTTCTTTCTTTCTCTTTCTTTTTTCTTTCTCTTTCTTTCTTTCTCTTTCTTTTTCTTTCTCTTTCTTTCTTTCCCTTTATTTCTTTCTTTCCTTCCTTCCTTCCTTTCTTTCTTTCCTTCCTTCCTTCCTTCCTTTCCTTCCTTCCTTCCTTCCTTCCTTCAGACAGAGTCTCACTCTGTAGCCAAGGCTGGAGTGCTGTGATGCCATCTTAGCTCACTGCACCCTCTGCCTCCCAGGTTCAAGCAATTCTCCCACCTCAGCCTCCGGAGTAGCTGGGACTACAGGGGTGCACCACCATGCTCAGCTAATTTTTGTATTTTTAGTAGAAATAGGGTTTCACCACATTGGCCAGGCTGGTCTCGAACTCTGGAGCTCAAGTGATCTGCCCACCTCAGCCTCCCAAAGTGCTGGGATTTTAGGTGGAGCCACCATGCCCAGCTGAGGTTCTGCATTTCTATCAAGCTTGCAGGTGATGCCCATGCTGCCAGCCCTTTGAGTAACAAGGGGGCTTTATTACCGAGCTTGGCTGAACATTGGGATCATCTGTGGAGCTTTAAAACTACTAATGCTGGGCTCTCAACCCCAGAGATTGCAATATCATCAGTCTAGAATGCAGTTTGAGTACTAGGATTTTGAAAAGCTTCATAAGTGATTCTATTTTGTAGAAATATTGAGAACTACTAGATTGGATGATATTGAATCCAATTTTAAAACAAGGTGTAGCAATAAATGTTCTTCAGCCCTGTGTTGCTGACTTTTTAGAAAGTCAATTTTGTAGCTCTAGAAAGAATCTGGCTGCATCCATGGATGACCTCCAGATCTCTGCTTAGCATGACTGGGTAATTTCTCCAATGTCTCCAGCACATGCTGTCACTTAACAGCAGAAAGAGAATTCCTACTTTCAGGAGAAAAGTCATTCCTGAAGATTACAGTTAAAATATGCCTACAGATGATGAGGTTGTAGTAAATCAGTCCCCTTGCTCTCTGAGCTTGTTCTAAGTTACAGGAAGCAGAAGAAGCAGAGAAGCACTCCATTTCTTTTTTCTTGTAATCTCTAGCATGTTCATATGCATAGTTTCTGAGTCAGTAGCAAACTAAGAACTTCTTGTGTGATTCAAGCTAACCCCTCGATTATCAGAAGCAGATGTTTCAAACGACTGAAGATCAGTGAGGCATATCCTATTTACAGGTTAATAATTGACTACTAGATGCAGGTGCACCAAATGGTCTTAGAGACATTAGATAGGAGAGACAATGTCAGTGCTCCCCCTACCCTGCCTCCCCTAATCTAAAGCCTACTCTGTTTCTTTTATCAAGTGATTGGCTGTATGTTAACAGAGCCTGGGGCACTTTCCTGTTGAAATGCCTTTAATCCCAAGCAACTGGATTGATTTTTTTTTTTTTTTGGATGGTTTAGATTGGACGACTGATTATTGGACAGAATGGCATCTTGTCTACACCTGCGGTCTCCTGCATTATCAGGAAGATCAAGGCAGCTGGTGGAATCATTCTAACAGCCAGCCACTGCCCTGGAGGACCAGGGGGAGAGTTTGGAGTGAAGTTTAATGTTGCCAATGGAGGTATGTGGTTCAGCATATGCCTTAATAATCACGATTTCTTTCCTCTTATATTATTATAGTCTCACAGTGACCCTTTGATGATAGACAAGCAAGGTGCAGAGGACCTAGCTCAGAAAAATTTAGTGAGGTGCCCAAAGTGACCCAACAAAGAAGTGGCATGAAGGGCTCATGAACCCATTTGGGTGGTCTCTTGGTCCCCTGTACTCTTCAGCATAAACTATTGAATAGTTGATGCTTATCTGATATGGAAGGACTCTGAATTTTAACATTAAAACATACCCTGAAGGTCGTTGTCTAAATGACAATGACCCTCATTTTACACATGAACAAATCAAAGGCCTGAGAGGCTGAGTTACTGCTGAAGGCCACAGGGTTGATCAGGGTCAGATTAATGATTTTTAGCCCAAATCCTGGGCTCTCTTTTTCCTACAGTGTTGACTTTCTCTCAAAATCATAGAATTGTTTCACTTTTTCTTATATTCACAGCAATTTATAGTTTGGGGGTCCTTAGTGGAGGGGGTGGGATATATGTATGGAGTAAATTTCTTTTAAAAATTGAACACACAAAAAAATAGGGAGAATAAGAAATAGATAACATGTACCCATTATCTTGTTTTTCTATTTTGCTTATCTTTTTTTCTGAAGAATTTTAAAGCAAATTATAGCACAAGAACATTTCACACCCAAATATTTTTGTATGCATCTCTTAAAAAGAAAGACACATTGCTGCATGACCGTGCTAACATACCTAACAATAATAACATTAATTCTCCAATATCACCTGAAAACTAATCTATAGTCAAATTTTTCAATAATCCCCAAAATATTATTATTTATAGCTGTTTTATTCAAATCAGGATACATCTAAGGATGCCATGCATTTGCTTGGCAAGTCTCTTAAATCTCTTTTAATCTAGAACGCTGAGTTTGCATGAATGTGGGTAGGAGCCAAATTTTAACCAGCAACAGTTACCATTATAAATTATTCCTCATCCCAGGCAAAGCAGTGCATTCTGAAGGGAAAACTTATTATCTATCCCTCCTTGTAGACGTTTTACACGTTATCCAAACAAGAAAGTGTATTCATGTTGAATATTTAAAAAACAATATTGTAACCACAAAGCAGAAAACTAAACCACCAAACCACAAAGGTAGACAACAATAGAGGAAGAAGAGAACAAATTATCTACAAAGTAACCAGAAAACAATTAGCCAAATGGCAGGAGTAAGTCTTTTACTATCAATAATAACCTTGCTGGTACATGGGCTAAACTGTCCAATCAAAAGATATAGAATGGCTGAGTGGATCAACAACAAGATCCAACTAGATGCTGCCTACAAGAGACCCATTTTTAAACTTTAAGAATAGGCATATATTGAAAGTAAAGGGATAGAAGGAGATATTCCATGAAAACAGACAGTTACCAAAAGAGAGCAAGGATGCCTATACTTATATCAGATAAAACAGACTTCCAATAAAAAGCTGTTCCAAGAGACAAAGAAGGTCATGATTTAATGATAAAGAGGTCATCTTATCAAGAGGACATAACAATTGTAAACATACATGCATCCAAAATTGAAGCACTTAAATATGTAAAGCAAATATTAGTGGACATGAAGGAAGAAATATACAGCAATATAACACTAATAGGGGACTTCAGTACTCCACTTGCAACAATGGAGAGATCAACCAGACAAAAAATTAACAAGACAACAATAAATTTGAACTATACTTCAGACCAAATGGACCTATCAGACCTACATACATCCAACAACAGCAGAATATACATTCTTCTCTAGCATACATAGAACATTCTCCAGGATAGACCATATGTTAGGCCACAAAATAAACCTTAACAAATTCAAAAAGATTGAAATCATGTCTAGTATTGTTTCCAACCACAGTAGTGTGAAGCTAAAAATCAATAACAGGAGGAATCTTGGAAAATTTACAAATATGTGGAAATTAAACAACATGCTTATGATGAACTAATGGGTCAAAGAAGAAATCAAGAGGGAAATTAAAAAATATTTTGAGATTAATGACAATGGAAACACAATGTATCAAAACCTACAGTATGCAGCAAAGTCAATTCTAAGAGAGAAGTTTATAGCAATAAATGCCTAGATTAAAAAAGGAAAAAGATCTAAATAAGTAGACTAACACTATGCCCCAAGGAGCTAAAGAAAGAACAAACTAAACCCAAAGTGAGCAAAAGGAAGGAAATAATGAAGATCAGAATAGAAGCAAATAAAATGTAGTATAGTAAAACTATAGAAAATATAAATAAAATCAAAAGTTGGTTCTTTGAAAAAATAAAATCTACAAACTCCTAGCTAGATTCACTAAAAAAAGCAGACTCAAATAAATAAAATCAGAAATGAAAGTGGAGACATTGCAATAGATACCTCAGAAATAAAAATGGTCATAAGGGATTATTATGAACAATTTTATGCCAACAAATTGGAGGACCTAGAAGAAATGGATAACTTTGCTGCTACTCAGATACATTTTATTGCAAAAACATACACTAAGGTGTTGCTGTTGGATCTTTCCAAAAACGTATTCACACAGAACTTTCAATCACACTGAGCCATATTTGAACAATCTTTCAAGGTCAGCTCTGGCATAAGCTGACATTATACCATTTAACTCAGAAATTTCTTTAGTATTTGATTAATGGGTTTATGTTTGATATGTAATGTAATTTTCTAATGCTAAATCAAGTGGTAATTTTGTTAGTCAAGTTGATTTAGTGGCTTGGGAAGAAAGCTTTTAATGTTCCCCTAATTTTTCTTACCTTTGACATGATCCTTCACATGTCTTATTTTGCTTAGTGATTTTTCTTTTTTTTTTTTTTTTTTGAGACAGGGTCTTACTGTACCACCCAGGCTTGAGTGCAGTGGTGCGATCACAGCTCATTGCAGCCTTGACCTCCCAGACTCAAGCTATTCTTCCACCTCAGCCTCCCAAGTAGCTGGTACTACAGGCACATGCCACCAAACTTGGCTAATTTTTGTATTTTTTGTAGAGACAGAGTTTTGCCAAATTCTCAGGCTGGTCTGGAATTTCTGGGCTCAAGTAATCCTGCCTTGGCCTCCCAACATGCTGATATTACAGACATAAGCCACAGTACCTGGCCAGTTTTCTTTTTTAAAAAATCTCTTGGTTATTAATTTGAAGCCTTCCTTTTCATAGCTGTGCTCCTTAATTGGGAGCAAATATGAATGGACCACAACTTAGCCAATTTTCTATATACGATCTTTGCCATCCTAATTTAAAGGAATATTAATTCTTTCTTTTCCTCTTTCATTCCACAAACCTGCATTGACTACATCTAAGTTCTAAATGGTGCACTGGATGTTGAAAAAGTTGATGATGAGCAAGAACAAAATTCCTCCTTTCAGGAGACTTACAGTTCAATATGGGAAATATAATTTGTTAAAATATAAAAGTGCAATTGTGTTACATGCTGTACGAAGTACATGTTGACATGTGAGTATATAATAAATGGGCTGGAGACCAGAGGATTGCCAAAGAGAATGGGCCTCCTGCTGAGATGAAAAGTTGAACAGGGATTAGTTGGCGAAAGTGGAGGGACGATCTTTTCTAGGCAGGAGGAAGAACATGCACAGAATCTCTGAGGTGTGATGCAACAAAGTCTATATAAAAAACTGAAGAAAGGTCTAATGTGGCTTAAATACAGAAGCTAGTAGGAGAGGAGTTGAAAAGAGGCTGGAGAAGTAGAAAGTGTCTGCATTCTGCAGGAACTTATATTGTATAAAAAGAATTTCTCTTTATTCTAAGTGCAATGTGAGTCATAGAACCCCACCCCTGAGGACTTTTGCAGTTTAAATAGCAATCTTGAGTAGTTTTCAAGTTTTTATTTTTTATAATTCTTCAGAATTCCTTTATTAAATAAACTCTTACATGAAACTTGAGATGGATGCATAGGTGGGTGGGCAGATGGATGGATGTATGGGTGGATGTTTGGATGAATGGGTGGGTGAATGGATGGGTTGGTGGGAGAGAGGGAGGTAAAACAATGGGAACAGTGTAGTTAAGCAGACACACCCTAGAGCCAGACTACAAAGGCTTGAATCCTTGCCTTGTCATTTACTAGCTGTGTGACCTTGAGTAGTCACTTAGACATTCAGCACTTCAGTTTCTCATCTGATGATGGGCATAGAAGTTGAAACCCATGTCATAGGAATATTGTGACTACTGCATGAGTGAATGCGAAGCATTTATGATGGCACCTGGGGCAGTGGGTACTCTGTAAATGTTTCCTATTATTATTATTATTTGAGACGGAGCCTCACTCTGTTGCCAGGCTGGAGTGCAGTGGTGCAATCTTGGCTCATGCAACCTCCACCTCCCAGGTTCAGGTGATTCTCCTGCCTCAGCCTCCCAAGTAGCTGGGACTACAGGCACACACCACCATGCCCAGCTAATTTTTGTATTTTTAGTAGAGAGAGGGTTTCACCATGTTGGCCAGGATTGTCTCGATCTCCTGACCTTGTGATCCAACCCCCTTGGCTTCCCAAAGTGCTGAGATTACAGGCGTGAGCCACTGCACCCAGCCTCCTGTTATTATTATTACTGCTGACTGAAGCTGGGGAGAATCTCCCCTGTCCCGACCAGTGCAATTCCTGAGACATCAGAGCTCCTGGGAAACATTGCTTTTAGGCCACTTAACTAGTTCCTTTTCTTATTTAATGGAGCAGATAATGAGGCCCAGAGAGAAGATATCACTTGCCCAGGCTCACACAAAGCCAGATTTTGAACCCAGGTCTCCTGGCTCTTGGGCTTTGTGATTCTCAGAGATCTTTCTGCATGTGATGAAAATCAAGGCAGTACATGAGGAATTTGAGAAGGTCCAGCAACCTGTGGCTCTAACCTTGACTGAGCTGCTCTCTCTGCTCCTGGACCCCTCCAGGATGGGTCCAGAGGCCTTCTGCTAATGAAGTAGCAACTCAAACTCTCTTCTGGAGCGGCGATGGAGGTGGATGAAGGCAGTGAGCTATGAGCTTAGTTCACACTTGGACCATGTCTTAAGAGCATAGGATACAAGGTGTGACCTGCAGTACATGCAAAGTGCGGTGATTAATTCACAGATAAGCCTTGTCAGCTTCCCCTCATACCCTCCCTCTCACTCTTGCTCTGACATATTAGAGCAACTGTCTCTCTCCTCTCCAGAAAGATAGGCAATCACAGGCAGTGGTGCCCCTCTGATATTTATGTGGGATCTCCAAGGTGATGGAGGAGAGAGGCCTTTAGTTTGTATCAAAACCAGAAGAACTGTTTATCTTCTATCAGGTGACAACCCTTCATTCCTTTACTTAACACATTGATTAGCATCTGCTATGTGGCCATGTGCTAGGCAGGGCCACTTTCTGAGTCCTGCGAAGTCAGTTGCATAGTGTCATGCACTTGAAAGTGCCCCACATTCGGTTTAACACTCTGCTGTCACATTAATAACGATATCTCTACACTTCTGTTTTGTCAGCGAAGTCCTGTAGGACAAGGGGGCATGCACAGGAGCAGAGGAGCCACATGTGATGTGTGTGGCCGCCATTCCCTGCCGCCCCATTCACATAATCTTCTCCATGCCTCTGGGGAGCCATGCTGTGGGATGTGCAGGAAACTCAGCATGCTGTGAGTAGAGGCAGGGTTGTTAGTCAGTGACTGAGTGAGTGGGGCACTAACCAACTGGAGAGGCCTCACTTTCCACTGAAACCAGAATGTGCTTGTACACAGAAAGAAGGCAATGACATTTGAAGAGACACAAATGACTGAGGAGCTCTGTTGTATCCTCTTATTGGAGTTACTTCCCTGTGCTAACCGACCCCCGTGTTGAGATGACATGAAAGGAAATGGCAGGACACTATGGCCACAGTGCCCTGAGGGTGCCCAATCTCGTCTCAGAAGCTAAGCAGGGCCTGGCCTCGTTAGTACTTGTATGGAACAAGGAAAGGGGAAGAGAGAGCAGCCTATAGCTCCTGTCCTTTCAGTCCTTCCTTAGTGTCCATGATCCCAAGGTAGGGAGTGTTGCTGGTGTGTGTGGGTGTCAGGAAGTGAGATAGAAAGAGCTGAGCTAGTTTTGTGCAGCGTATCTACTGTTTTAGCAAGAATGAAATACATACACATGGATGAGCTATGGAATGTGAACTGTGTAATTGTGTTGATTCTACATATGAGGTCAATGCTAATATTTTCATTTATACCTTGCATCCTACAATATAAAAACAAATGTTAAAAAGTCACGATAATTTAAATTTATTTTTTATTTTATTTTATCTTATTTTTTTTAGATGGAGTCTCGCTCTGTCACCCAGGCTGGAGTGCAATGGCATAATCTTTTCTCACTGCAACCTCTGCCTCCCACATTCAAGCCATTCTCCTGCCTCAGTCTCCCGAGTAGCTGGGATTACAGGCATCCGCCACCATGCCCAGCTAATTTTTTGTATTTTTAGTAGAGATGGGGTTTCACTATGTTGTCCAGGCTTGTCTCGAACTCCTGACCTCATGATCCGCCCACCTCAGCCTCTCAAAGTGCTGGGACTACATGCGTGAGCCATTGCACCCAGCCTTAAATTTGTTTTTTAACTTAGCATGACATTAAATAGCAAATAAAAATACCATGACAAGTCAAGTGAGAGAGAACACAGAAGAAAGGAAAACACTGTATGTTTGAGCACCTTCAATGACACTTTTTCCTGCTCTTTGAACAGAAGCACTGCATTTTCATTTTGCCCTGGGCCTCATGTTACGTAGCTGCTCCTGGTGTTAGGTACCCGGACGCACCACAAACGAAACAGATTCGTTCCCCACAGAGCTTATTAGTCTAGTGAGAGAAACATACTTTGAATAGTCCCAGAAATACATCATTATAAGATAAGTCTATGAAAGAAGTGTAGAGCATTCCTATTCTTGTCTCTGAACAGGGCAGACTTCTTGGAGGAAGTGAAATTTGAACTGCAATGTGAAGAATGAGCAGGAGTTAGTGAGGTGAAGATGAGAGAAGGAGTGTTGCAAACACAGGTCAGTCTGTGCAAAGGCCCTGAGACACAAGGAGCCTAGAACCACGGCTCGAAGACAACTGTCTGGCTGGGGCATGGCTCGTCTTACAGATCACATTAAGGAACAAATAATTATGTTAAGAGTTATGGGCTGCCATTAAGGATTTGGATAAGAGAGTCTTACAATCACATCTGTGTTTTCGAAAGGCCTGACACTGATTGGTACATGGAGTACAGCCTGAAGGGAACAAGACTTGTTAGAAAGGAAGCTATTGGCTGGGTGTGGTGGCTCGCGCCTGTAATCCCAGCACTTTGGGAGGCTGAGGTGGGCAGATTACTTGAGGCCAGGAGTTCGAGATCAGCCTGGCCAACACGGTGAAACCCCGTCTCTACTAAAAATACAAAAATTAGCGGGTTGTGGTGGTGAGCACCTATAATCCCAGCTGCTTGGGAGGCTGAGGCAGGAGAATTGCTTGAACCTGGGAGGCTGAGGTTGCAGTGAGCCTAGACTGCGCCACTGCACTCCAGCCTAGGTGACAGAGACTTCCTTTCCAAAATAAAAAAAAAAAAAGAAAGAAAGAAGAAAGACAGAAAGGAGGCTATTGCAGTAATGCAAGTGAGAGACCATGGTGGCTTAGGCAATGGTGGAGATGGAGGAATTTGGGGGAATTGATTGGGTTCAAGAAATAGGCAGGAGGAAACACGATGGATTGGGTGGGAGTAGGGAAACAGATGAGAAGAGGTATCAGGAAAGCTGCCTAGGTTTCTGGTCTGTGCCACTGTGTGGATGATGAGAGAATGTGTCAGCGGTGGAGGCCAAGGACTGAAAGTGGAGGGGGGAAGAGTGAGAGAGAAAATTGTAAGTTTACCTTTATGTTCAGCTGAGGTCCTTTCGAAACATACAAGCAGCAGTATGAAGAATTCCATTGATATATTTGTCCGGAGCCCAGAGTGAGGTTTAAATAAGAAGAAATAAACTCGCTAGTAAAAATTGCAGACACACAAAAGGCTTGAACAGGCACTTCACAAAATAGATTTTCCAAATGACCAATAAACACATAAGTACTCAACATCATTAGCCATTAGAAAAATGCAAGTTAAAACCACAATGAGATACCATTTCACACTAGAATGACTAAAATTTTAAAAGACTGACAATGCTAAATGTTCCCAGGATGCAGAACAACCAAAACCCTCATATATTATGGGGGACATGGAAAATTGTACAACTCCTTTGGAAAACAGGTAGTTTCTACAGAATTTCAATATATACATACGATACAACTCAGCCATTGCATTCCTATTTACCCAACAGAAATAAAATCATTTGTCTACTGAAAAACTTGCAAAATAATGTTCATTGCGGCTGTAGCCATTATAACCCTCAAACGGAAACAACCCAATGTGCATGGATTGTGAATAGATGACAAATGGTGGTCCATCTATACAATGGAATATTGTTCTTCAACAGAAACAAACTACAGGTCCATGTAACAACATGATGAGTGAAAGAAGTCAGATGTAAAAAAGTACATATGTATGATGCAATTTATACGACACTCTAGGCAAAACTAATCCTTAGTGATGAAATCAGATCTGAGGTTGCCTGGGGCAGAGATGGGGGTTGCTGACTGCAAGGAGGTTTGGGGAGGGTTGTGAATTTTGGGGAGTGATGGAGCTGCTCTGTATCTCAATTGTGATGTGGTTACACAACTGTATGCATTTGTCAAAACTCACAGAACTACACTCTAAAACGTATACATTTTACTGCATGTAAATCTTACCTTAATTAAAAATTTAAAAAATTGAAGATGTGGATTTAGGTAAGATTCACTAAGTGATAAAGATAGAGTTGAGTTACAAGAGAATTGTTATCTCCATCTTGCATGGGAGAAAAATGAAGCTCAGAGAAGTGAAGTGGCTTCCCAAGATCACACAGCTACTAAGTAGCACAGCTGGGGCTCAAAGCCAGAGCCATGTGATCAGATGGCCCATATTCTTTTTGTTCCCTACCATCAACCAAGCTCAGGCCCATGGCTAAGCATGATGGCCAAGCAGGGAGGAGGGTCAGCTCCTCTTCAAGGAAGAAAACAGCATGCTGTTCTTTATATATGTAAATGATGTTCTGTTCCTCACCCATCACCACTAACCCTAACCCTAACCCTATAATATATATATATTATATATATATATATATATATATATAATATATATATATATATAATTCACTTGTTTGTTTTTAGACACATAGGTTGATTCCATATCTGATTATTAGAAATAGTGCTACAGTAAACATAAGAGTGCAGATATTTTTCAAACACAATGATTTCATTTCCTATGGATATATACCCAGTAGTGGGATTGCTGGGTTATGTGATCGAATGATTGGTTTTTTTTGTTTTTTTTTTTATTTTTTAGCGAACTTCTATAAAGTTTTGCTTAATGGTTGTACTAGTTTACAATCCCATCAACAGTGTGTAAGTGTTCCCTTTTCTCCACTTCCTTGCCAACTCTTGTTATCTTTTACCTTTTTGGTAATAGCCATTCTAATGGGTGAACTGGTATGTCATTGTGGTTTTGATTTGCATTTCCCTGATGGTTAGTGATGTTGAACATGATTTTATTATATATTCGTCTTGACCATTTCTATATTTTCTCTTGTGGCATGTCTTTTAGTTTATTTTGTCCTTTTTTTTTTTTTTGAGAAGGAGTCTTGCTCTGTTGCCCAAGCTGGAGTGCAGTGGTGCAATCGGGGCTCACGGCAACCTCCATCTCCCTGGTTCAAGCAATTCCCCTGCCTCAGCCTGCTGAGTAGCTGGGGTTACAGGCACACGCCATCATGTTTGGCTAAATTTTTATATTTTTAGTAGAGAAATGATTTCACCATATTGGTCAGGCTGGTCTCAAACTCCTGACCTCAGGCAATCCACCTGCCTCAGCCTCCCAGTTTTGCCCATTTTTAAATAAGTTATTTATGTTTTTGCTGTTGAGTTGTTTAAGTTTCTTATATAATCTGGGCATTAACTCTTTAGCAGATGTATAGTTTGCAAATATTGTATCCCATTCTGTAAGTTGTTTTTTCACTCTGTTAAGTTTCCTTTGCTGTGCAAAAGCATTTTAGTTTGATGAAACCCCATTTATCTATTTTTGCTTTTGTTGCCTGTGCTTTTGACGTCTCATTTAAAAAATCCTTGTACAACCCAAAGTTATAGAGAATTTCCCACATGTTATCTTCCAGTAGTTTTTCATAGTTTTCAATCTTACCTTTAGGTCTTTAATCGCATTTGAGTTGATTTTTGTATAAGGTAAAACATAGGGGTCTAATTTCATTATCCCACGTTAGATATCCAATCTTCTCAGTACCATTTAATGAAGAGACTGTCTTTACCCCTGTGTGTGCTCTTGACTCCTTTTTTGAAAATCAGTTGACTTTAGGTATGAGAATTTATTTCTGAGCTGTATATTCTCTTCCATTGGTCTATGTGTTTGCTTTATGGCAGTGCCATGCTGTTTTGCTTACTATGGCTTTGTAGTATATTTTGAAGTCAGGTAGTGTGGTGCCTCCAGCTTTGTTATTTTTGCACAGGATTGCTTTGGTTATTTGGGGTCTTTTCTGGTTTCATACAAATTTTAGGGTATTTTTTTCTATTTCTCTGAAGAATTTCATTGGTATTTTGATAGGGATTGCATTGAATCTGTAGGACATTTTGTTAGTATGGTCATTTCAATAGTATCAGTTCTTCCATTCCATGAGTATATAATGTCCATTTTTTGTGTATCATAAATTTTTCCATCACTGTGTTATAGTTTTCATTGTAGAGATCTTTCACGACCTTGATTACATTTATCTGCAGATTTCTTGGTAGCTATTGTAAATGGAATTCCTTTCTTGATGACTTTTTCAGATAGTTCACTATTAGTGTATAGAAACACCACTGAATTTTCGGTGTTGATTTTGTATACTACAACTTTACTGAATTTATTTATTATTTCTAGTAGTTTTTGGTCAAGTCTTTAGGGTTCTCACTCTATATAAGTATATATAGAAAGAACCCTAAAGAGAGAGAGATCATATATATCTATATGATCATATATATAGATGTATACATATGTATGTGAGATCACATTTTCTACAAACAGAAACAGTCTGACTTTCTTCTTTCCAGTTTGGATCCCTCTTATTTATTTCTTTTGTCGAATTGCTCTGGCTCTGACCTCCAGTACTATGCTAAATAGAAGTGGTAGAAGTTGACATCCTTGTCTTCCTCCATATCATAGAGGAAAAGCATTTAACTATTCACCATAAATAAGATGTTAGCTGTGGGTTTGTCACATATGGCCTTTACTGCGTTGAGGTACACTCCTATACCTACTTTCTTGACAGTTTTTATCATAAAGGAATGTTGACTTTTGTCAAGTGTTCTTTTTGCATCTGTTGAAATGATCACATGGTTTTTGTTTTTCTTTCTATTGTGGTGGTGTATCATATTTACTGATTTGTGCATGTTAAGCCATCCTTTCATCCCTGGGATGAATCCCACTTGATTCTAGTGAATACTCTTTTTAGTGTGCTGTCGAAGTCAGTTCACTTGTATCTTGTTGAGAATTTTTGTATCTATGTTCTTCAGGAATATTGGCCTGATGTTTTCATTTTGTGCATGTCTTTGTCTTGTTTTAGAATCAGGATATTGCGAGCCTCATAAGATGAGTATGGAAGTATTCCTTCCTCGTTACTTTTGTGGAAAAGTTTGTGGAGAATTGGTAGTTATTCTTTAACTGTTTGGTAGAATTCAGCAGTGAAGACATCAGGTCCTGGGTGTTGGTTGTTGTTGTTGTTGTTTTGATGGAAGATGTTTTATATCATTATTGATGTGTTCAGATGTTATATTTCCTCACAATTTAATCTTGGTAGTTGTATATGTGCAGAAATTTATTCATTTTATTCTACATTATCAAATTTGTTGGCATATAGTTATGAGTAATGTCTTACAATCCCTTATATTTCTGTGGTGTATCAGTTGTAATGTCTCCTTTTTCATCTTTTATTTATTTGAATTTTCTCTCTTTTTGTCTTAGTTTAGCTAAAAGTTTGTCAGTTTTACCTTTACACTTTGTCTTATTTATCTTTTGAAATATTTTTTAGTGTCTGTTTCATTTATATCTGCTGTGAGCTTTATTATTTCCTTCCTTCTACCAATTTTGGGTTTAGTTTGTTTTTGATGTTCTAGTTACTTGAAGTGTATAATTTTCCTTTGTGATTTGAAAATCTTTCTTCTTTTTTGGTGTAGGCTTTTATTGCTATAAATTTCCCTCTTAGAACTGCTTTTGCTACGTTCCATAGGTTTGGGTATGTTGGATTTTCATTCTTACTTGTCTCAGTGACTTTTGAAATTTTCCTATTAATGTCTTAATGAGACCTATTGATTTCTTGGGTGCATGCTATTTAATTTCCATGTTTTTATAAAATTTCCAAGGGCTTTCCTGTTGTTGATTTCTGGCTTTATATCACTGTAATCAGAAAAGATACTTCATATGATATCTGTCTTCTTAAGTTTGTTAAGACTTATTATGTGTCATAATGTATGATTGGTCCTAGAGAATGTTTGGTGTACAGTTGAGAATAATTTGTATTCTGCAGCTGTTGGATGATGTATTTGTCTGTTTTCATACTGCTGATAAAGACATACCCGAGACTGGGTAATTTACAGAGAAAAAGAGGTTTAGTGGACTCATAGTTCCACGTGGCTGGGGAGGTCTCCCAATCATGATGGAAGGTGAAAGGCACATCTTACATGGTAGCAAACAAAATAGAATTGAGAACCAAGTGAAAGGGTTCCCCCTTATAAAACCATCAGATCGTGTTAGACGTATTCACTACCACAAGAACACTATGGGGGAAACTGCCCCCATGATTCAATTATCTCCCACTGATTCCCTCCCACAACATGTATGAATTATGGGAGCTATAATCAAGATGAGATTTGGGTGGGGATATACAGCCAAACCATATCAGGTGAGATCTTCTTTACCTGCTAGGTCCATTTGGTCTATGGTATAGTTTGAGTCTGTCATTTTTTTGGTTGATTTTCTCTTCATATAATCTGTCCATTTTTAAAGTGGAGTGTTGAAATTTCCTACTAATATTGTATTGCAGCCTATCTCTACCTTTAAATCTAATATTTGCTTTATATATCTGGTTGTTCTGGTGTTGGGTACATATATAGTTACACCTAAGTGATATATATGTTATGTCCTCTTATTGAATTGGGCCTTTTATCATTTCATTATACAGTGACATTCTTTTTTATATAGTTTTTTTATTTAAAGCTTTTTAAAATATGACATGACTGTGGCTACTCCTGCTTGCTTTTCATTTGTTTGCATAAAATATATTTTTCCATCTCTTCACTTTCAGTCTATTTGTCTTTAATAGTGAGGTAAGTATCATGTAGGCAGCATATAGGTGGGTTTTGCTATCTGAATCCATTTATCCACTTTATATCTTTTAATTAGAGTTTAATCCACTTCTATTCAAGTTTATTATTGATAAATTAGGACTTCCTTCTACCATTTCATTAGTTGTTTTTTAGATTACTTGTTCACTTCTTCCTTTCTTATTCTTTATCTCTCTAGTTTGGTGGTTTTCTGTGGTGCTAAGCTTTGTTTCTTTTCCCTTTTTGTGAGTGTGTGTGTGTATCTGCTGTAATTTATTTCTTTCTGGTTAGTGAAACTAACATACAGAGTCCTGTATTTGTAACAGACTATTTTACACTGATAACAACTTAACTTCTGTCACATAAAAATACTCTTGACTTCTCCCCCCCACACACACAATTTATATTTTTGTTACCTTACATTGCATCTTTATGAATGGTAGACTCCATGGAACATAGGATCTATGTCACAACTAAATAAATTATTTAATGGCAGCATTAAAGCAGCCCAAAGAATGTGAAAAACTGGTGTGGGTGTATTTAACTTTTTAAAAACTATGTTTCATAATGTTTTCATTAAAAAGTCTTTATCAGTTTGCTAATGCCTAATTTTTACAACCAGCCACCATAGATTTTACAGGATAAATATATTATTTCAGTAGTAATTGAAGCAGAATTTTTGTTGCTCTTCTTACCCTTAGAGATTGTGTATTATCCTCAGACGTAATTCTTTGATTTTTTTTCTTTTCATGTTGTTACACATAGTTACCAACAATCAATGTGAGAATAACCTTTGAATATTTTCAAGCATTAAGATTTGTTTATACAGCTGCACAATTAGACAACCAACACTCTTGGGTCTTTACCTCTCAGCATACACCTGATTATTAACTTAAAGGTATGATGGGAAAAGTATCAATTGTTCTTGATCACCTAGATTTAGAAATATGTAATAACCATAAGCTTGGGTCTGCTTCTTCAGAAGCCTAGGAAGTGGAGTGATGGTTCTCTGAAGAGGCTGGAAACAAAGTATGTGTTTCCAGAAGGCTTAATAGAATATGTTGAGACATAGGCCATTAACACAAAAGTGAAAGAAATGCAAAAAAAAGTATGAAAGTAAGGATTTGAGAAGGGAAATTTTATTTTTAAGTCTAAGATTCCTATGAATTATATGAAAGTAAATGTCCTATCCTTAAAATTAGCCAAAGGAAGCACTTTACTTATCAATATGATATGACTTTTCATACTCTTATCTAAAGATATCCTAAACTAAGATTCAGTTTTCTAAGAAAAGACCTTTTACTCATGCTTTAAAGCATGTTAGAGGATTCCTACCACATCACATCATGTTGTTTACATGTATGATTTAAACTGCATTTATTCTTCAACTCACTGCTTCCTTAGGCTTCTTATCTTTCCTTGCACGCTTAGATAATTTTATGTAAAATTGATTTTTAGAAGTTTAGTTGCTGGGCGTAGTGGCTGTCACCTGTAAACCCAGTACTTTGGGAATTCAAGGCAGATGGATTGCTTGAGTCTTGGAGTTTGAGGCCTGCCTGGGAAAGATGACAAACCCCATTTGTACAAAAATAAAAATATTAGCTGGATATGGTGGCACATGCCTGTGGTCCCAGCTACTCCAAGGCTGAGGTGGGAGGATGGCTTGAGTCCGAGAGGCAGAGGTGTGAGCCAAGATCATGCCCTGCTCTTCAGCCTGGGCAATGAAGCCAGACCCTGTTTCAAAAAAAAAAATCTAGTGAGATTTGATTTCTATTTCTATGTGATTCAAAACTAGGAGAGCTTCAAGGCTAATGACTATTAAAAAATGGCCATTGCTACTTGCATTTTCTATGAAGCCAGCATACACAGCAACGTGCAACGTGCAACCTAAAAACCAAGCTATTTAATATGTAGCTTAGATTTCAGGTTTGATTGTCTTTGAGGTTTGATTATTGCAGAGATCAATTGCCAGACCAAATATAGACTAATTCTGTATTTGGTCTTTTTATCATATGAAACATCCCAGCCTTGGGTATAAATTAAGAGCAAATACGGATGTCCTTGTCAGGTGGTTGCTTCTCTGCACCTCCCATAGGTGGCCAGTGAACTAAGACCATCAAGAGAGGAGAAGTCACAATAGTATCTTAGATGGTGTTAAATTACATTACAGTAACTCATGAACTCTGTACGTGAGCTTGCATCATTGCTGGAGCATACCTCTTAGAATCCAAGGGATGAAAAGCAGGTACAAATTAATTGTGTATTGAGTGGCTTTCAGACTGCACTAGAATTAATTTTGTTTCAGTGTTGAAATGTTGTCATGGAAGAAGTCCTAGATTCCACATGAGCTTATACACTGAGAGTTCACAATGAGATGCAGCATTATTTTTAACTATAATCTAGGTAATGTGAGGAACTGGAGAAAGCAGAATAGATTCTTAGGGAGTAGAAATAAAGAGAGAGCTCATCTAAATTACAAATGATTTTTTTGTGTAGGCTTTAGCTGGTTTTATAGGAGACTACAAGGTACAAACTGAATCCTCAATAGACTAGGGAAAACATAGCAAAAATTTTCTTTTGAGCAATAAAATAAATAAATGTATGCATATTGTATTCTCCCCACATTGCATGGTTGAATAGAAATTTGATTTAAGAGGAACTGATAATTCATTCTTATCTCAGTTATCAGGTCAAGTAATTTATATTCCTAGGACTTTTATTTGCATGTGTGTGAAAAAGTATAAAACATCTCAGTTATCAGGCAGAGGACTTGATATCCCTGGGAATCCACTTGTCCTTTTTAACACAGAACTTAGATTAGATTAGTAGCTCTTAAATTTTCCTAATTATCAGAAAAACCTAAAGTCTTATACAAAAATGTAGATTCCCTACAAACACCAATATCAAAAGCTCCAGAGGAGAATCCTAGGAATCTGTATTTTTAGCAAAAGCTGTTAGTGATTCTGATGGTAAGAAAGACAAATTGGGGAAACATTAGATTAAGTGATGTGTAAAGTAAGTGCCATGCTATTGAATGTCACAATATATTTTAAAAATTTCTTGAGATGAGTTGTAAATGTGACAATTCATTCTAGCTTATCTCCTAAATAGCATCAAGGACCCTATATTCTCTCTTTAAATTTCATTACAAAGATGCTAACTTAAATGCAGTCAGTGGAAGGTAGCTGAATTATATAAAATGATGATGTGTCAAACAGTTAATAAGAGCTTTTGTTAATGGTGAAGATTATATCTGTGCTTTTAGTTCTGTGGTGTCAATACAGTATCCCTTTCTAGTTGGTAGACAACTGACTATATTAGTTTGCTGATACTATCTCAATAGAATATTCCAGACCTCTCTCCCTCTACTTTATCTGCTTAGCAAACACTTCTATCCTTCATTTTGTTCAAGTAGATTTCCTTTCCTGATAACCATATTTTGATAAACAACTAGCATAAATATTCAGACACATGTAGAGTTATATTTTCATTTTGTATTAAGTAACTGGCATTTTGTTTTATGGTTACTTTATGGGGATACTGTCCAGGTCACTGAAGACCAGACACAAGCTGAATATACCCAGAGGGGGAGACACCATAAGAGGCTGGCATGAGGCGCTAGTGCTTATTTTCTTCTGCTGTAAGATGCCTGGGCATGAAGGGGGAAAAGCCTGGATGTAATTTGATCTGGAATTTCTGACCTAATGCTTTAAAGGGATTTCTGATTTGAGGCACTGCTTGAGACAAACTCATCCTCTTAAATAGGAGCCTGGGGCAGTGGCTGGACATCAGAGTACAAGAACAAAAAATAGAACTCAGGCTTATCTTGTGACAGATGAAGCTGAGGTGATTGCTTGAATATTTACCCCAGGCATAACTGAGATAAAAGACCATCCTGCTGAGCTGCCAGATAATGCAATGATAATGGTTTTGATAAGTAATTCCCAGTTTTCAGGGAAAGTAGTATACTAATTTGTCAGAATTGAATACTTAATTTTTATTTCTATATGTACAAAAATATGATGCTTGATCAGTTTGGGAAAAGCATTAATGGACAATTTCATCAGTTTGATATAAAGGGATGCTCTCTATCACTGAGCTTAATATGAATATGTGGCTCTATACAACAGTGTGTTTCTTTTTTCTTTAGTTGTGTGACTTACTGCCATCAAAAATCCCATTATACAAATGTGTATAATGAGAAAGGCTGCCACCTGGTTTAGTGAAATTCTGATGAAAGATGTTTAGCAAAACTTTGACCAAATATATAATCAAAAATAGTTGATTTGCACAGCTAGTCTACATAGTGCCTAGAATCTCATGAACTGAAGATCTAGAAAGTTATTGCAAATGGAATTTTTTTAAATAGAAAAGCCAAAGGGCTTGTTGGTTGTACTACTGCCACATCTTCACAAACTGAAAAAGAAATACAAAAACAAAAAGCCTTAAGAAATTAATGACCCTCAACATGTTCAAAAATTAAATTACTCCATTAAAAATATTCTCTTAACATTCATCACATTAAGAAATCACATAAGTAATGAAATAGCTGTTAAATATTCAAGGATAACTTGGGTTGCAAGGGCTTCCGAAGGCATAAACCACCAAAGAGATTTTATTCTAGATTTCTAGAATTAAAATTATCTATTTTTTTCAAGCAGTTAAGGAGTGATGTTTAGTTTCTATGTTAAAGAGTTTGCAACACTTATGACTATTCCTGTGTTCTTATGATTCTTTGGTCTTGTAAGGTCTGTTTTATATATATTAGCCTTATTGTAAGGAGAAATTTATGTTAAATTATAGATTTTGATGAACTAAATTCCCCCACCCCCAAACTACATTATAATGTGCACATCGTGTCACAGTTAATGTTCAACATACCCTCAAATACCATTTTGGGAATCAGAGGCTTAAGTGACACCAAAGCATTTCTACATGTAAATAATAAAAAAGATAACATTAACATTATATTTTTATTTTCAAGGAAGTCAGATTTGAAGAGCAATTACAAAGTGGACAGGAACTTGACAATAAAAACTTAAAAGTTACATTTCAAATGAAATACTATAACTTTTAAAGAAGAAAACGTTATTAACAGCATTAATTTTGTTAAAATAAAAACTTTACCCACGTTAAATTTAACATAATTTAATTGAGCAAGGAAAGATTCCTGAATTGGGCAGCACTCAGAACCAGGAGAAGTTCAGAGAGCTCCACCCAGTAACATGGGCAGGCAGTATTTGTAGACAGAAAAAGTAAGTGACATACAGAAACAGCTTGATTGGTTAGAGCTCAGCATTTGCCTTATTTGAGCATGGTGTGCTAAGGCCTTTGCTTTATATGAACATGGTTTAATCATTTGTGCTGAACTTTGGCTGCTGTGATTGGCAGACACTCGGTTACAAGAGTATACGCTTAGATTGCTGGTTGTTTACATACTAAGGTTGCTGTTTGCTATGTAGGGATTCAAAGTACTACGTAATAACTATGGAGGAAGCTTTAGGCCAAATTTAATTTAATCTAACGGTTTCAAAAGCAGGTATTATTTTCACTAAAAAGAGATTTTAAAATCTAAATTGAAAAAAGTTTATTTTGGAAAAACATTTATTATTACAGAACTTGTTCCTCTTGTAAGGGTCCAAAGTCAGTTACATAATGAATATTAAGGTGCCATGAAAAAAAAATAAAATGTGACACATGTAGAAAATGTTATATTATTAGTATAGTGCTAACCACTTGGTAGATGTTACAATTTTATAGTAAGAATTAATAGTTGTTTAAATATAAATAACTGTTTAAATTGGTTTTGTATTATTTGTATAGCTTCCTCTGTCATTTGACACCTATTAGTGACTATGTGATCAGTAAAAAAAGCAAGAAGCCTTGTAAAAGAGAAAGTGAAAGTAAAAATTTGAAGCATTTGGACTTTTTAAACCAGTCAAGAATTAGACTCTTTGACTGTTTGGACATCATTTAACCAATGGTCTTTCTATGGGCCTATGGATGAGTTATTTAAATTTTGTGGGTCTCATTTATTCAGATCTAAACTAAGAATTTTAGATTCTAAATGTTCTCTATGGACCCATTTAGTATTAAAATGATAGATTTTAAAAACTATGTTGTAAGACTGGCCACAACTAATAGCTATTATACAGATGTATAACATATATGATATACGTGTATATCATATATGTGTATATGTTTTAATTTATATTATATATTTTATAATATAAATTATATGTTATATATTTATTTTAAATATATTTATATGATATATAATATAAATTAAAACATATACACACATATGTGTGTATATGTCTCTGTGCACATACACATATATATATGCATACACACATACGTGTGTGTATGTGTGTATATATATTTCTTTTAATTCATCTAACAAATGAAATTGATATTACTCCAGATAGAAAGTGATGCTTGATAAATAACCGAAGATTGAAGGAAAGGACTTGGAAATGCAGGCATAAGTTGGGGAATGGAAAAAGGAGGACAGTCATGGCAAAACTATATAAATGTAGGTAGAAATCGAATTGGAATCCAGGAACTAGGCCATGTAAGGAAGAGAAAGACACGGTTTCAAAGTAAAAGGATGCAGGATTTGTCAGCAGTTTAGATAGTAGTGTGAAATATTAGCGTAATCAGTATCTTTGGCACATTTTTTTTTTTTGATAATTGTATGTCATGTAAAACAGATGGGATATGGCATGGCACCAAGTGTAACACCAACAGTTTTAGTTGAAAGGGGAAGTTTCTTTTTTTCTTAAAATACATTAAGAGCTTATAATGTGCTAGTTACTGTGCTGGATGCTGTGTTTGCAGCGCTTGTGTCCTTCAGTGTCCCTCCTGGAGGTTGTCCTTAAAGTCTCATAGAGAAGACGAACATTAAATGCACAAATACTTATGTGATTATAAACAATAAGAAGTTTGTAAAAAGAAAAAGAAAATAGCCTTAGCTTGAGTGGTCAAGGAAGGCTTCTCTGAGAAAGTAACATCTAACCTGGAACTTCAGATACAATTTCTAATTCACAATAACTAATGAGTGGGTATGTGGGACATTGAGCTAGAACAAAAGACAAATATGGGTTAGTTAAGGTTTAAGTAGAGTTTAAATCTATCTTTTTTTTATTTCTACTTTAGGTCTACATCAGTGTTAAGTTGCTACATAGAAACATAAAAATGGGGGAAATTTGGGATTTGGTGTCTCCTTTTACAAAGAGAATGAAAGGCATGTGATGATTTTTTGTAGAAAGACTTGTATATTAAAATAATAAATTAGAGTTCAACTCTTTTCCTTAAATATTACCTTTAATGATATGGAAGATAAAATTAGTCTGATGGGAAAAAAATGACATTTAAGAATTTTAAAACTATGCTTCCTAAATAAGAATTTAATTTTGGCATGTGTGAGCCTATTGATCGGACAGTAGTGCATTGTATTCTGTTAAAATCTTATACCTTATGATGTCATTTTTAGATAATAAAAACACAATTTAATGAAAATTTTAATCAATAGCTCTGAACCTTCTTCACTTTTTTCTAAAATATCAACCAGACTTTTTTCAATTAAATCATTCATTGTAACCTTTAGTAAAATAGGTTCCATATAATTTTTACAATTTGGAAAAACTGAGAATAATTTGTCCTCATTCACATAATATATGAGATGCGAAGTGGGTTACAGGGTATATGGGTTCTCAGAGGGTATTTTAAAATAGCATGTGAGTGTGCAGAGTTTCAAGTAGCAAACTAATTTCAAGATGATCAACACTGATTCTTTTTAAAATTTACTTAGACAGGTTTCAGGAAGGCATTGTTATATATTAGAGGCAAAAACACAAATGTGCCCCAATTTGGGCCCTTTTTTTGCGCATCTAAAAACACACAGAGGAAAATGGAACTGAAATGAACTTTGTGGTTTGTGAATCCTTTAAAAACCGCAAAAAGCAAATTAATCTCATATGACTTGAGTACTTAGAGATGATGTGTGTGATGATATGTGTAAGACATTTGTTTAGATTCCAAAGTAATGATCAGCTCCCCACATCCTCCCTCTCTCTACCTCTCTCTCTCTCTCAATGTGTGTATTCTCTTTCACTCAACAAGATTAGCAGGAAGAATTCTCTGTAAGTAAAAAATCATGTCTGAGGTTTTGAATGGCCCAATTTCTTAAATCTTTTTTTATTTCTCTTTTAATATTATTATTATTATTTACTCTCTGCCCTCAACGCAGCAGAGGCCTTGATGGGAAAAGGCTTTGTGGGCAAGCAGCAGGTGGGTAGTTGAATCTGCAAGACTCTAACAAATGAGACTCCTTCCTTCAGAAGAGTATGAAATGAGACATTTTATAAGGGGAGGGGAAGCTGAGTTGATTTAACCATTCCAGTGTGCAGATACATTAGAAAAGAATTAAGGGATCGTAATGCTTCCACAAATGAAATATTTCAACCATGTAGCACCATCCAAGTGCCCTGTTTGGAGATAATTCTCCACAGATTTCTCCTGTTTGGCACAGTTCAGCCTTTGAGCAAAGGGCGTATTTAAATGGTCTTTACCTTGAGACATTTGCTTACATTCCAGAGTAAAAATAAGCTCTTCTTGCCACCTCTCTTTCTCTGGAGGGGAGACTGGGCAGACATGCCAGCAGCCTATTCCAGCTAGAGTCTCCTCATTTTGTATTTCTCTCCTATGGTGTGACTGCCTCACATGCAGGTAAACATCCCTGCCTCCTCATATTGCCCTGTGAGAATGGAAGGTACTTCTCTGGCTGTTGCTTTTTCCTGTCTTTCTGTATCAGGGATCTAGTGTCTTATATCAGTGTATATATATGAAATAGTGGCAAATTTACTCATTAGCTTCCAAGTAGGGTAAAATCTCAGGCCCTTCATGCTTTCTGATTTGAACTGTGCAAGGAATGGCAAATCCAAATAACTATGGGAACCAGACATGGGACATGAATTGAAAGAAGTAGGTGATATGGTTTGACTGTATGTCCCCCACTTAAATCTCTTGTTGATTTGTAATCCCCAGTGTTCGGGGCAGGACTGGTGAAAGTGATTGGATCATAGGGGTGGATTCCCCCTTGCTGTTTTCATGATAATGAGGGAGTTCTCATGAGATCTGGTTGTTTAAAAGTGTGTCGCACTTTCCCCCTTTCCCCTTCATTCTCTTCCTCCTACTCCAGCCATGTAGGAAATGCTGGCTTCCCTTTGCCTTCTGCCATGATTGTAAGTTTCCTAAGGACTCCCAAGCCATGCTTCCTGTACAGGCTGTGGAACTGTGAGTCAATGAAACCTCTTTTCTTTATAGATTACCCAGTCTCACATAGTTCTTTACAGCAATGTGAAAACGAACTAATAAAGTAGGTGAAGTTTAAAATAATGAATGGCAGCTGACAACCTTGGTGTGGGTGCATAATAGGGAGGACTAGTGTCTGCAGCAGCTGAGGAGCAATGTCTTCTTGTGAGATATCCTACTTTTAAAATATTGGCAACCAATCTGACTCAAGAGCACTCATGGAGTTAAACTAAACTGTTATGGACTGGGTCCAGCCCAAGGGCCACCATTTAGTCTTCTCTATCGTAAATGGTGAGATAGTCAAGGATGGGGATGAATTTATTCCTTCCTGTTAACTGTGGAATCACTTGGCACAATGCCTAAGTAGGCACTCATTTTTCTTTTTTTAATCAAAAGTTCTCAGCAAGCTATAAGCCAGACATTAGCTAAGAAGAAATACAATATAATGCCAAAAGATCAACATAAATTTTGTTATGATTTTGTTTCCCAAAATAAGAAAAGAGATTTGGTAGACATCATATTTTTTTGTCAGTAATCATCTTATAGTTCTTGACTACTTATATATCCCAGCATTTTATTTTGTCTCTACTATTACAACAATGTTATTATTACCCATTCCTTTGCCTAGTTTCTCACACAGTTTTAATATGGCACTTATGACCCTTGTTTCATGATAAATGGTTTTCATATGTCTACTATAGTAGTTGAAAAACTCCAATTATTCTGCAGTTTTGTGTATGTGATAGAGTCAGCCACAGAGTTAGAATCATAAAATTTGTCAGGCCAAATCTGAGTTTTATTTCATAGAGATTGGTTTCAGGGTTGTGTAAACAATTGCAAAGATGATTTTAAAACCCTTTTATATTGTATCCAGCAAATAGTTCCCCCAGTATTGGCCTAAAAAGTTTGGAATTCTAAGCTGATTTTCTAAAAGCTCCCAAGAATTGTAGGTTATGTGGTTAAATATTAGATCGTACTCTGAATGTGTTTATAAGAATTTACTTAACACCTTAGGTGTTAAAATGGGCTAACAGAGAGCTTCATGTAATGCCTTTCATTCTGTTTGTGCATTTTTGATTATTGGAAAATGCAATGAAAAATAAGTGGGTATCATTAAGAAGTATAAGAGAGAGCGTAAGTATTTGTCCTCTAGGAAATTATAAGTGGATAGCAACAGAAAATTGTTCATAGCTGAATTGAAGAATAGATTGAGATTCTTGAGATTACTATATGCTGGTTATAAAATGCCACACATTAAATTAGCAATTGAGAAAAAGACATGAAAGTAATAGACACATTGATGACTTTTGGCAATAAGTATAGAATAAATGCTTTGTATTTGTTTATTGAGGTATAATTTATATGTCGATTTTATCCTGTTTAGGTGAGCAGTTCTATGAATTTCAACAAATGTACAGTTGTCTTTTGGGATTCAGAGGATCAGCTCCAGGACTGCCGCCATGTAACTAAATCAGCACATATTCAAGTCCTACACTGGAAACAAAGTGTTGGCGCTCTGTATCTTTCACAGCCACAAGTATTTTTTATTGTGTTTGATTTAAAATAAGCCACACATAAGTGGACCAAGGCAGTTCAAACTCATGTTGTTTAAGAGCCAACTGTATACAGTTGTGTAAGCAACCACGACAACCAAAATAGAGCATATCTCCACCATTCCCCCAAATCTTCCACTTCTTGATATAGTCAATCTCCTCCTTTTACACCCCCAGCTCCTGACAACACAAATCTGATTTCTTTCCCAATTGATATGGTTTGGTTCTGTGTCCCCACCCAAATCTCACCTTGAATTGTAATACTCACCATGGGTCAAGGGTGGGACCAGGTGGATATATGGGGGTGGTTTCCCCCATACTGTTCTCACAAAATCTGATGGTTTTATAAGGGGTTTCACCCTTTGCTCGGGTCTCATTCTCTCTCCTGTCACCATGTGAAGAAGGACATGTTATCTTCCCCTTCTGCCACAATTGTAAGTTTCTTGAGGCCTCCCCAGCCCTACGGAACTGTGAGTCAATTAAGCCTCTTTTCTTTGCACATTACCCAGTCTTAGGCAGTTCTTTATAGCAGCATGACAGTATTCTAATACACCAATAATTCTGACTTTTCTAAAATGGCATAAAAGGAGCTGATAAATGATACAGGCTTTTGAGTCTGGCTTCTTTCACTTTAATGCTTTTGAGGTTCACAGCTTTTGTTGCATACATCATTGTTCCTTTTTGGTGCTGAGTGGTATTCTATTGTATGAATATACTGCAATTTGCTTATCTGCTTACCAGTTGGGAGATATTTCGGTTGATTTGAGCTTTTGGAGATTATTAAGAAAGCCTGTATAAACCTTGTTAATGGATTCTTGTTTAGACACATCTTCATTTGTCTTGAATAAACAAATACCTACACGTGCATTGCCATGTCATATAAAAGTGTATGTTTAATTTTATAAGAACCTGCCAAATTAGTTGTACTAATATGGCTGTGCCATTTAGGATTCTCATCAGGAATGCATTGGAGTCCCAGTTGCTCCACATAGAATATATGCTTTTTATAAATTTTAAACTAAAATTTCTGCCTCAGATATAATGTATCTTCATATAAAATACATTATGTTTGAGACAGAAATTCTTATTTAAAGTTTATAAATTTATAATATATCTGAAAATACATTATAGTTATAAAACATACCAATTTTTAATATAATGTGTCTGAGGATACATTATATTAAAAACTGATATGTTATATTGGAATTGTGTAATATTTTACAAATACATGATGGCTAAAGTGAAAGTAAGCAGCAGGTTGAATTAATTCCATTTCTCTTATGAGTTACCGGAGGCTAAAACATGTGTTTGTATGTGAGGACAATCGTTTTTATATCATTTAAAATTTTGGTCAGTCATTCAGTTTCCTAAATACATAGAAGGATGAGTTCAGGAAAGTTGCCAGAGCCTCATTAATGTTTAAGCCTCAAAGTTCCAACGTGGTTACCAAGGCCAGTCTGTCTTTATGTGGAGCAGGTGGCAGCCCATGCAAAGAACAGCTTGGATGAGCTGGTTTACTTCATAACATTTCCAAGACGATGATAGTTCTAATATAAGTAGAATTGACCTGTACATATAAGGCAGGTCATTTAAACTAAACTGGATTTTCAGTTGCCCTTTGAGGCACTCCGTAAGGTGGCAATGGGACTTAGGAGTAAAATTCGACTTCCCTAAAATTCCAGAATCAATACTATCTTATATACAGTGTATAATACTTGTGTTTTGATAATCTTCTATTCGTTCTCGGGGGAAAACACCATAAATGAAAGTGACGTTTTCATAATAGAGGCATTTGGGTTTATTCTTTTTGTGGTCATTTTCTTAGGACTAGTATTTTAGAATAATTTACCAAGCTTTTTTGCAAGACTAAAATATAGGGTTAAAGTAGGGTTAAACCTTAACAGTCATAACTTTGTTCCTGAAGTGTGATTATTATCAAAAACTCTTTTAAAAATGCTTTTCTTAAATATTCAAAAGAGATTGAGACTATCATACAAATGGACAATTTTAGTTTCTCAAATTGTAAGTATTGTTCATTAATTCTCAAGAATGCTAACATTTAGAGGTTAGCAAATTGAAGATATTTTGGTAAAAATTATGATTAAATTATGTATTAGAGCAAACCCAACTGTCTTCTGTCTTGGATTGTTTCTGTCTTCCCATTGGCCTTGAATGCAGATAGAAACAATATTAAAATACTTCTCATGCAACATGAAGTAAACTCCAAAGGAAAAATGCCTTGAGCAAATCACATTCTGTAACCTGTTATGGCCCTCTCTGGGTTACAGAATTTTGTCTTAAATTTTCATAAATAGCCAATTCTTTAATTTGTGACTATATAAAGACAATAAAAAGTCTTGGAACAATTGACTCCAAACACCAGAATGGAGCTATGAATGTGTATATATCCCTAAAACTGGTTTACAGCTACTTATATGTACAACAGCCTCACTCTCTGTGAAGTGGGATGTTAATATCAATTTTCTATTCCTTCTCATTAATAAGATAATGATAATCATGAGGAGTGAGGCCAAGTCAATAGTATTTATTTTTATTTACCCTACTTTCTTCTTTCTTTTGCTGTTTCTTCTAAGCAATTTGTTAGCATGTTCTGTGTTTTATTGCAGTGGGATTTACATGTATGGGTACAGGACATTAATTGGTGATTAATTTATATTTGTGCCTTTTCCCCAATTGTTCACCCAACTCTATTTTAAAAAATAAAACAGAGTACGTTTTTCTGTAGTATGTTCTTTCAAATTCTGTCTGCTAGTTTAGGTTTATTGAAAATAATTGTATGAGTTTGGACTAAACATTCTTTATACATTTTTGTTTTCTCTGCCTATAATGCCTTTCACTCTTGATGGTGGTGGGAAAAAGGATGCATTTGTATGTTTGGAGAGACTCATTGTAAAACAGCAGGACACTTCCTGTACAACACCATTAAATGTTGTTCAAACAATGTCAGGGGGACTATATTTGCCCACTAGTTCTATGCAGAAACATTTCCCAAATTAATTAATTTCCTGAGTGACAAATCAGGGAGAAAATCCTGGTGGACCTCAAGAAAGGGTAGAAAGTTGGAGAAAAGTGTTAAGAGGTTTGAGGTCAGCAATTTGACCTTTTAAAACTTTCTTTCATAAGGAGAATGTCAACAAATAATGTTTGTGGTAACTTCAAATGAAGGATAGAGCTTGAAAAGTAAAACTTCAACTCCCACATATAACATTTGTGAGGAAAATGAAATGAAAACATATGTTCATATAATAATGGGAAAACATAATGTATTTTTCTAAGTTTGAGTTTGCTAGAAGTTCTTTATTATTAAATTATGCTGGGATTCCTAGTAAGCATGCAACACATTTGCATAAGTATTAAAATAATTCATCATGATCAATTCTGTTACAGTAAATCTCAACCCTAATCACAATCTACCATATACTACAGTGGTTCATCTATATGTGGTATTTCATATTTTACTAAGTTTTGGTGGAACTGCAGCTCCTGCAGCAGCACAAATGTCATCTGAGTTCACTGTGATTAATGTGGCCCTGAAGGAGATCTAATCACGATTAGCCAATTTCATAAAGTGTTACAGAATCAGTGTCATGTGAGAAACATTTTAAAGCCCTTAAAACTGTATATCCTAGCAAGTAACTCTGGTAGAAAGTCTAGGAGGATGAGGAGGTTTAATTTGGGAAACAGATGACCGAGGAGGATGAGGGAACAATTATTTGCCTTCAAATACTTAAAGGACCAGAAGGGAACAACACAAATCTAGAACTAATGGCTGAAAGTTATAGGGCAGTGGATATCAATCTAATATACTGAAATTTCAAAAATGGAAACTTATCAGAAATGCAGTGAGCTCTATGGGTCTAATAGGCTCAATGAAGTATGGAGGTTTCTGTTACTAGGAGTATTCAAGGCAAGATTACCACTTCTGGAGACTACTGCAAAGTAATTTTTTAATGGCACAGAAGGTTATATTTGGGTACATTTTAAATTCCTCTTCATCCATTCCATAACTTAATTTCCTTTACCACATAAACACATTTCTTATTTTTATTTTTTATTTTATTTTTTTAGATATTGGTGGAGGCTTCAGTGGGAGATGGCTTCACTGGAGATATTGCGATTGATGATCTGTCATTTATGGACTGCACCCTCTACCCTGGTAAGAGAGAACATTTTAATTTGGGGTTATTTCTAAATCTGTTTACTTGGAAAACTTGCAAGGAAATCAATATTTCATTTCTACAAAATTTCCAACATGACCTTGCTTTTATTCTTTTTCTCAAAACTATTAACTCTGGAAAAGATTTTTTTAGATCCTTGCTAGTAATTAGCTTTAAAGTGTCAAACATAGTCAAGATGTTTGAATCACTTATGTCTATGGCTTATCACATGCAAAATACTAGAAAATCATGTCTGAAGTTAAAATGTAATTCCATTATATTTAAGGAGTTACAATAACCAAACCATTTGCCTTATAATTACATCACATTGGATACTTTATTAACCTCTCAGATTACCCTCGGGAGGCACTTTAAATATTTCTAACAATTGTTGTCAACCATTTCCTCACTATTTTATGGACTTATGTCTATTAAAATGACATAAATGACATATTTTCCAGATATATATCGATTTTCAAACTTTCCCCTAACTCCAGACTCATATACTCACTACCTACTCAACAGCTTAACCTGGATGTCTAGAAGGCATCTTAAAGATAGTGATAGAAAATAACCTAAAATAAACACAACCCAGGCCTTGAATAGTGTTATGAGGAGAAACCCATTCTGAGAAGTGCATAGTGATCTAAGAAGACTGGATATTAAACTAATGGAGTTTGGCACTCAGACTGAGAGCTCTTAAAGTGCACGACAAGAGGGAACATGATCTCCTCCCTGGAGTGATCAGAGGCTGGGGCCCAACAACATTCTCAATTGCCGAAAACTTAACATCCATCCCTGCTCTATCATCTTAGCCTCACTGGTCTGCGGAGCACCAGCTCCATCCCATGCAGAGTCAGGGGATGGGGCTGATTCCAATATTTTCAGTTGTAGCTATGTGACACAGCTCTGATCCTACCCACCACTCAGCATCCTAACAGGATCGATTGGTGTCACCACTGTGTGTCATGGTTTTCATAGAACTCTGGAGACAGCCGAATCCCTCTCTTGAAGGCTAGTAAAACAAGAGGCAGAATTGAACATATTTACTTTTACCTCTCAATGCCTAAAAGTGAATTCCTGATTACCAGTTGCCTCTCAATCCTGCCACTCCTGTATACCTCCCTATCTCAGCAAATGACAGTTTATATCTAGCTGCTTATTCCATATTAACAAATTTGGTTTATATTAACAAATTTGGCTTAGTACCCACTCCTCATTGCCCTCACCACTTTCCCCGTGGTCCAAGCAACCAGTGTCTATGCATGGATTATTGCAATTGCTTTTTAAATGATATCTGCTCCTACCCTTGAGTGCTGTATTCTGAAAACAGCAGCCCACGTTTCTTTTCAAACTTAGATGAGATTAGGCCATTCTATTGTCAGAATCTTCCTATGACTTTCTATCTCATTCAGAGCAAACCTCAAACTAATGATAGCTTCCAAGGAATAAATGACTAACCCCTTATACCTCTTGAATTCAGCTTTCACCAGTGTATATCTCATTCACTTTTTCCTACTACAAAGGTCTCTTAGCTAATACTTGAGCACTTCAGCCAATTTATGGTGTATTAGTCCATTCTCACACTGCTAATAAAGACATACCCGAGCCTGGGTAATTTATAAAGAAAGGTGATTTAACTGACTCACAGTTCTACATGGCTGTGAGGGCCTCACAATCATGGCAGAAGGTGAAGGAGGAGCAAAGTCACATCTTACAAGTTATAGGCAAAGAGAGTGTGTACAGGGTAACTCCCCTTTATAAAACTATCAAATCTTGTAAGACTTATTCACTTTCACAAGAACAGTGTAGGAAAGACCTGCCCCCGTGATTCAATTACCTCTCAATGGGTCCCT
This sequence comes from Pan troglodytes, assembly GCF_028858775.2. NCBI lineage: Eukaryota > Metazoa > Chordata > Mammalia > Primates > Hominidae > Pan > Pan troglodytes. The sequence goes on along the minus strand of NC_072416.2, from coordinate 42,906 downwards.
CCCATGACATTTGGGAATTATAGGAGCCATAATTCAAGATGAGATTTGGGTAGGGACACAGCCAAACCATATCATATAGTTAGGGCTTTTCCATCTGCTTTCCCCTGTTCCTGGAACAGGTTTCCCACAGATGTCTATCTGACTCCCTCCCTTACTTCCTTCTGGTCTCTGCCAGAGTTTCTTCTTCAGGGAAGCCTCCTCTGAACACAACACAACACAGTTTCTTTCTTATCTGGCATTTTCTATTTCTACTCCTGGTGTTATTTTTCTCCACATCACCTATCACCCTTATGGTTAAATTTCTATTTTCCCCCATAATGATGTTAGTTGCATGAGAGCAGGTATATCACCTCTTCACTGTTTAATCTCCAATTCCTAGAACAGTATTTGACACATACTAGTACTCAACAAATACTTGTTGGATGGATAAGTAGGTAGAGGAATGTCAATAATTTTAGGTGTTTTATATACTCTCGTTATATATTTTAGTTTAGTTTTAATATTATTGCTAAAATATTAAGTATTTCTATGTGCCAGATACTATAGTATATGTCAGTCAGCTTTTGTTGAAAGCCAAGTCTCAGTAGCTTATGACTACATTTATTTCTTGCTCTCAAGCGTGTGGGTTGGCAAAGAGAATAAGAGCAAAGAAATAGACAGACAGATAGATAGACAGACAGACAGATCTTAATCATATCTCTGTGTAATTTTATGTAGCTCTAAGCTATGTGTCTCTGTTTCATGTGGTCCTATCTCTCTGAGACCATGGCTAAAAGACCAAGTCCCTATTTGACACATTTCATAGAGGATGGAAAAAAAAGCATATTTGAAATTTCAACTGGGACATGGTATACATCTTACTGTGTCTGTTCATGTTCATTATCCATTGATCAGATCCTAACAATGGGGCAGAGAAGTATTTTCCACCTACAGGGAGCTCAGCAGGGGTAGGGGAGATAGAAAATCTTTACAAGAAAGAGAGGTGATGTGTACGGACAATATTACAACCGGCCATTCATACATATTTTATTTTACTTAATCTTACAATGTTTTAAGAGTCTAGAAGAGTGCCTGGTCCATCATAGGTGAATAGATGTTGTACGTGGGGCAGGATTAATGCCTTTATTATACCAGTTTTATGGAGGAAATTTAAAAGGAGATAAGGTGCTCAAGGGTACCTAGCTGTAAAGTGGCAGGACACAGTCACTGCTTCTTGGAACCATAATGTTCACCACTAGTATTATAGGGCTCATCAAACACACTAAACCTGAAAGGAAGAGGCTACAATCTCCAGTTTACAGATATGAAAAATTAAAGACATAAGTAGCGTGGATGAGAATACAAAATTAAGGATTGGACCGTGATTTTACCTAAGCTGGTATGATTTCAGTGGCCAGGGCTTTCCCCACATTGCCCCCAAATCTGAGATTAGAGAGAATCACTGTCACCTCAGAGTGAGAAGAGAACAAAAAAAGAACACAGGAAAGAAACACAAGTCACCATTGAAGCTATTGTTGCCCTAATTATCCGGCTAAATCCATTCTGTGGCTCACAGTTCCCAGGGGAGGTAAAACAGCTACTAGAAGCATAGGCAGAGATGCGAAATATCAGTTACTGAGTGTTGGTCCTAATTTTCTGTTTCAAGTTTTGGAAGAAAATTAAAAAAACTTGAAAAAACTGTAGGAGCTGTGTTTTTTGCAATGGCATAACAAAATAAACTATGGGTCAAAACCACAAGGCTTGTTGAATCCATAGGTTTGATAAAGGAATTTGATAAAGGAATCTTACCATAAAATGAAACAAAAATACAAATTGAGCTCTACGTAAAAAAAAAAAAAAAATGTTGCTCTTGATGCTTTCCAGTCATTTTTTTTTTCATAGCATCATGTTATCTGAAGTAAGAATCATGCTTGTAACTTCACTAAGGGGCATTGATTTCCTTTTAATATTAACTGATTATTTGTTTATAGCATTTTTCTTCTTTGGCCAATAAAACAAAGCAAAATAAATAAAAACTCAAAGTCACATACACACAAACCAGAATGTTGACCTAATCCCCAAGATGTGGGTTTCTATCTTACCTACAACTTTTATTTCATAGAAAATGACTGAGCAGTAGATTATTTTACTTTTCTTCGGTACTTCAAAATCAACCTTTTCCCCTCGTGCCTGCCTTGTAATTTTAATGAAAGCAGTGTTCTCCAGCAACCTGGGCTTGAATTTCCGCAGTCATCTTTGACTTTCTTCTTAAACCTCTTCGGTTGTAAATTCCACTGACTACAACTGCAAGATATTTCTCGGACCTTCTGTTTTTTTCCATTACTGTAATTCAAGTCAGTGTTGACTTGAATGAAAAACAAATATTAGACCAAAAATGTTATTAATATTCCCCAATAGTTTTTATGCCCTTAAATTAGTTTATTTTTACTTTGTCTTAAAACATCATCATTTGCTCTTCCAAGTCTTCTCTCTCATATTCTGAGCTATAGCTTTTTTCTAATTTAATTTTCAAATCATTCTCAATTATTAATTATACCTGATTTGTTTCAATACTTTTATAATATTGTTAATTTATTTTTCCTACTTTATTAAGATATAATTGGCAAAATGGTATATAGTCAAGGTGTACAATATGATGTTTTGACATGTCTATATATTATGAAATAGTTACCACAATCAAACTATTAGTAATTGACACATCTCTAACCTCATATAGTTACCCATCCTCTGTGTGTGTGTGGTAAGAGAACTTGGCTGGGCCCGGTGGCTCATGCTTGTAATCCTAGAACTTTGGGAAGCCGAGGTGGGCAGATCACCTGAGGTCAGGAGTTCAACACCAGCCTGGTCAACATGGTGAAACGTGGTCTATACTAAAAATACAAAAGTTAGCTGGGCATGGTGGCACACACTTGTAATCCCAGCTACTTAGGAGGCTGAGGCAGGAGAATTGCTTGAAACTGGGAGGTGGAAGTTGCAGTGAGCCAAGATCATGCTACTGCACTCCAGCCTGCGCGACAGAGCAAGAGTCTGTCTCAAAAAAAAAAAAAAAGCACTTAAGATCTACTCTCAGCAATATTCAGCTGTACAATATCTTGCTGCTGACTATAGTCACCAGAACTTATTCTTCGGATAACTGAAAATTTGTACCATCTTACCAACATATCTCCATTTCTTTCATCCCTCGACCTCTGCTAACTACCTCTCTACTCTGTTCTGTGAGTTCAACTTTTAGATTCCTCTTACATGTGCAATCATGCAGTATTTGCTTTCTGTGTCTGTCTTATTTCACTTAGTGTAATGGACATGGCATTATTCTAATTTCATAAAGACAGGATTTCTTGATTTTTTTAAAGCTGCATAATGTTCCAATGTACATATATATTAGATTTTCTTTATCCATTCATCTATCTCCATACATGTAAGTTGTTTCCCTATTGTAGCTATTGTGAATCATGCTGCAATGAACATGGGAGTTCATTGGAGTCCACATGTCTCTTTGAAATAGTGATTTTATTGCCCCTGGATATACACCCAGAACTGGGATTGCTGGATCATGTGGATAGTTACATTTTAAATTTTTTGAGCAACCTCCACACTGTTTTTCATAATGGCTGTATCAATTTACATTCCTACCAACGGGTATAAGTGTTCCCCTTTCTCCACATCTTCACCAACACTAGCTATCTTTTAACTTTTGATAATAGACATCCTAACAGATGAGAGTCAATATCTCATTGTAGTTTTGATTTGCATTTTCCTGATCATTACTGATAATAAGTGCCTTTTCATATACGTGTTGTCTATGTCTTCTTTGGAAAAAAATGTCTATTCAGGTATTTTGCCCCTCTTAAAATTGGATTATTTGTTGTTGTTTTTTGTTTTGTTTGTTTTTGCTGTTGAGTTGTATAAGTTTCTTATGTAGTTTGATATTAACTCCTTATTGGTTATATGGTTTGGAAATACTTTCTCTTGTTGTGATTTTTGTACATGATGTAAGATAAGAGCCCAATTTCATTTTGCTTTGCGTGTAGATATCCATTTCTTTAACACCACTTATTGAAGAGATTATTTTTTCCCATTGCATATTCTTGTCACTTTTTTTATTGATTACTTGACTTTATATGTGTGGGCTTATTTCTGTGCTTTCTATTATGCTCCATTGGTCCATGTTTCTGCTTTTATGCAAGTACCATGATGTTGTGATTACTACAGCATTGTAATATAATTTGAAATCGGGAAGTATGATGCCATCAGTTTTTTTCTTCTTGTTCAAAATTGCTTTAGCTATTTGGAATCTTTTGTAGTTCTCTATGAATTTTTGTCTTAGAGGCAAAGATTTGAGGATCTTAGAGGAAAAGCTTTTAACTTTTTACCATTGAGTGTGATGTTAACTTTGGGCTTGTACAGGGGTTCGCTTTTACCCACATCCTCCCAATACTTGTTAAAAGTTTTAAGACTGTTACTGTATTAAAGAGCATTTCTTCTATTCCTAATTTGTTTGGAGTTTTTATCATGAAAGGATGTTAAATATTGTCAAATGCCTTTTCTACATTTTTTGACGTGATCATAAGATTTTAAGCCTTCATTCTGTTAATGTAATGTATCACATTTATAAATTTTCATATGTTGAACCACCTTTATGTCCCAGGGATAAATTCCACTTGGTCATAATATATGATCCTTTTACACTGTTATTGAAATCAGCTTGCTAGTATTTTGTTGAGGATTTGCGTCTATATTCATCAGTCATATTGGCCTGTAATTTTCTTTCCTTGTAGTCTCCTTTTCTGGCTTGGAATCAGGCTGAATTTTTTTTTTTACTTTTTCTTTTTTTTTTTTTTTTTGAGACGGAGTCTTGCTCTGTCGCCCAGGCTAGAGTGCAGAGGCATGATCTCGGCTCACTGCAAGCTCCGCCTCCCAGGTTCACGCCTTTCTCCAGCCTCACCCTCCCAAGTAGCTGGGAGTACAGGCGCCCACCACCATGCCCAGCTAATTTTTTGTACTTTTCGTGGATCCGGGGTTTCACTGTGTTAGCCAGGATGGTCTCGATCTCCTGGCCTCGTTATCCGCCTGCCTCGGCCTCTCAAAGTGCTGGGATTACAGGCGTGAGCCACCACGCCCAGCCCAGGCTGATCTTAAAAAATGAGTTTGAAAGTGTTTCTTCCTCTTCAGTTTTTGGAGGAGTTTGATAAGGATTGGTTTGAATTCTTTAAATGTTTGGTGGAATTTAGCAGTGAATCCATAGGGCCCTGGACTTTTCTTTGGTGGGAGATTTTTGGTTAATTATTCAATCTCATTACTCATAATTCATCTGTTTAGATTTTTTTATTTCTTGTTGATTCCATCTTGGTAGGTTGTATGTTTGTAGGAATTTATCCATTTCTTTAATGCTATTCAATTTCTTGGAGTATAATTGTTCATAGCAGTCTCGTATGATCCTTTGTATTTCTGTGGCTTCAGTTGTAATGTCTATTTCTGATTTTATTTATTTGGGTCTTCCGTTTTTTTATCTAAATGGTTGTTAATTTTATCTTTTCAAAAAATTAATTTTCAGTTTCATTGATCTTTTTATTTTTTTCTTCATTGTAATTATTTTTGCTCTGATCTTTATTAGTTCCTTCTTTCTATTAACTTGGAGCTTAGTTTGTTCTTTTTCAAGTTCCTTGAGGTATAAAGATAGATTGCTTATTTGAGTTTTTTTATTTCTGATTTTTTTTTATTTTTTAGGTATTCAGTACTATAAACTTTCCTCTTAGAACTGCTATTGCTGTATCCCATAAGTTTTGGTATGTTGTGTTTCCATTTTCATTTATCTCAGATTTTTTATTTCATTTTGATTTCTTCTTTGACCTACTGGTTTTTAAGGAGTGTGTTGTTTTAATTGCCATGTTTGTGAATTTTCCAACTTTTCTCCTGTCAGTGATTTCTAGTTTCATACCATTGTGGTTAGAAAAGATGCTGGATATGACTTCAAACTTCCTAATTTGTTAATGCTTGTTTTGTGAACTAACATATTATCTATCCTGGGGAATGTTCTGTGTGCTCTTGAGAAGGTGTATTCTGCTGCTGTTGAATGAAATGTTTTGTATATGACTGTTAGGTCAATTTCCTCTAAAGTATCATTTAAGTTCAATGTTTCTTAATTGATTTTCTGTCTATATGATCTATCCATTGTTGGAAGTGGGATATTGAAGTCCTTTACTATTATTGTTTTGCTGTCTCTTTCTCCCCTCAGATTTATTAATATTTGCTATACATTTGGGTTCTCTCATATTGAGTACATATATTTATAATTATTATATCCTCTTGATTAATTGCTATATATTTATATAATGACTTTTTGTCTCTTTTTACCATTTTTTGCTTAAAGTATATTTTGTCTTACGTAAGTCTAGCTTCCTGTGCTCTTTTCTGGTTTGCATTTGCATGAAATGTGTTTTTTGTTCTTTCAGTTTTAGTATATCTGTGTCCTCAAAGTGGAAGTGAGACTCTTGTACGCAGCACACTATTGGATATATATATTTTTTAATCTGTTAAGACATTCTATGTCTTTTTGTTGTAGAATGTAATTCTCTTACATTTAAAGTAATTATTAATAGGCAAGGACTTACTATTGCCATTTAAAAAATTCCTTCCTAGCTGTTTTGTAGATCTTTTGTTTCTTTCTCTCTTGCTATCTTCCATTGTGATTTGATGATTTTTCTGTAGTGGTATGCTTTGATTGCTTTCTCTTTACCTTTTGTGTATTTACTATAGGTTTTTGCTATGTGTTTAAATAAGGCTTACAAAAACCAGCTTATACTTACAACAATTCATTTTAAGCTGATAAAAACTTTATTTTAATTCCATACAAAAATCCTACACGTCTTCCCACCCCAACATTTATGTTTTTAATTTCACAATTTACATCTTTTTATATTTATAATATTTAAAAATAATTCTAAATTCAGAATACAGAATACACACTAGTACTGTAATGATAATATGTAAATCACTTATAATTCTAAACACTAAAAGATAAATGTTATTAAAAATAACTATAGCCTCAGTAATTTGTTAATGGATATGCAATATGTAAATAAATTCCTATTTTTAATCTAATCCATTAGGCAAAATTAATTACATTTCTAGTAGGAACTTAGCCATGTAATACATTTCTACAGTTCTTTGCATAGCTGTAAAATGATGTTGTCTATTACCTGAGGAGACCACGGTGAGGAATGATGACAAAGTTAAAGATATTTCCTTATATCTTGAATCAGATCTTCAGTTTAGATTAAGAATTGCTCTGAGACATTTATATTAAAAAGTGTGTATCTCAAAGGAAGTATTTGCTTTTCATTATTCTTTCTGTCCTTCATTAGAAAGGCCAGAATTATATTTTCTTCAGCTGAGCATATATGACAGGAATTTTCTTTCTTGCACCAAGGATTAATGGTGAGATAGCTAGTTTATTTAGAAAAATAAAACACTGACTACATCACAAAATACTGTCTGCAAATTGAAATATAATTTATGTGCTCTTTATTCTCTTTTAAATTTTCAGATTTCAGCATGCACATTAGAATTGTTAGTTACTAAAATTATTAGTTATTACAATTTAAGTATTATATGAATATCCATGTTTACATTATTATTAGTATTTTGTTTTCCCCAGGAACTAAAGCAGTGGCACATTGTACAATTGATGATGCCTTCAAATTGATAAAATATGATGACTATTTTAAGGACGCTTAACATAATTTTTATGATGTCCTCCCCCACCCCTCAGACATTAAATGTGTTGTTTTGTCGTTGTTGAACTGGGTTGATTACATTTTTGGCATCCCTTCTCATTAGCTTCAATGTCTCACCAGCTTTATTTACAAATGGTGTTTAAGTCTTCCTTTATTCTGCAGAGATGAATGTTTGTTTCAGTGTGGATCAAAAAGCAAGGGGAACAGGGTAAATACTATTGGCTTTACTTTTAAGATATCACCTGCAGCTTTTCATCTTCTAATACGCTGTTTGGCGTGTTCATTATATTTGTCTCCGAATAATAAATTACATGAAAGCACTGTGTTTTTAAATATGCCTTTCTTTTGTATTTTTCTAAAGGAGGAGTAGACTCAGAAGAAAATACCAGATTATTGGAAAGTTTTGCAGTTTAAAGTAAGATTTCAGGGGAAAAATAAAGAAATTTGAGCCTTGGTGATTGCAATCTTAAATATTCTGGTTTTAGCTTCTTTGGTGTAGTCTGTAAATTGATTTAGCATATATATAGGGAAAAAAAATTGGCCAAAGTCTGCGATATGTTCAATTAACAGTTTTATTGTGTTCTTAGAAAATAAAATTGAACAAACTATTCACTTAACTTATTTTAAAGTTAAAACTTTTACATTGTTTCACATTCTCTCTTAATTGAGAGAAATGCTAAATGTTAAACATGGAGAAGGTTGTCTAAATGGTTAGTTCACAGCTTGGAAATTTTCCATCTGCTACTTCAGTCATTTGTAGTCACATTCAAATATAGTAGAATGCCTGTAAAGAAGGAAAATGTCATTGAATCTTTGTTATAAAGCAGAAGTATTTCAAAAATTGCTGATTGGCTACCGGAGACAGAAAAAAAAAAAGCACTGCATAGTTTGTGGCAAACAGCTATAACACAGTTGTTATAATAGTATCCAAAGAATAGCTATGCTTTCATAAAACCTTTTCACCTGGAAAGTATATCTAACACAGACACTTCCATAAAATCATACTAAACATAGTTCTTTCAGCTTGTGAGTATAACTCCAATTTATTGTACTAAGTGAAATAGAAGAAATGTATGATATTCCCCAAAAGCTATAGATATTTAAACATTTTAAATTTTCTAAAGAGACTGTTTAAGCTTCAAATACGCTTTTACATTTTTATATTAAATATATTTCTTAACTCAAAAAGTCACAGGGAAAACATGCGTTGTTAGCTACAGATAGATATAAAGTACAATGATTCATATTAGTCAAGCAATTCATTCAGTAATCATATGTCTAAAGTTGGTAATAATTTATCAAGGACTAGAGATGTTAAAATGTTGTTTTTATTTGCTTAATTATCAGTGTGGGAATGGCTGTAGGGAGGGAAGTCTAGTATAAAACAAGTTGGAAAATCTATTTTACCAGAGAGAATATATTAATGTAGCCTGAAGTTTGTCATATTTGTTACAGTGAAGTTACAGAGCGAGGAGTTAGATCACTGAGTCCATTTGGAGCCTGAGACATCTACTTATGAAATCTTCCACATGACAGATGTGCAGGTAGTTTGGTTCCCCTGTGGCTCAGAGATGTGGAAGAAGATCAGATCAAACCAGACTAATCTCTGCTTCTTAGTGAGTGCAAACTTCAGTCATATGCATTTCATCTTTTCAATTTTTGTTTCATCTGCAAAGATTTTAATGTTCTTTGTTTAAAGAGACTTAAATCTATCATTGCTACCAACTTTAGCCTTATTCTAAGCAATTATAGGCCAACAAAACCCTATAACCTTTGTAATAAGTTGAATATTTGCCCCACTCCACAATGCATATCTTGAAACCTTAATCCCCATTGAGATGGTATTTGGAAGTGGGGCCTTTGAGAGGTAATTTGGAGTAGATTAGGTCATGAGGATGAGGTTCTCATAATGGGATTAGTGCTCTTACAAAAAGAGGATGAGACAGGAGCTCTCATGCGCTCTCTCGCTCTCTTGCTCTCTCTTTCTATATACTGCATAGTCATTTCTAGCATCACCTGAGTTAAGAGTGTGATACTTTAGAAAATACTCTTCTAAGTATTTGCAAAGTTAAATGAGTTGACCTCATGTCCCTTAGAGGAAAGTCTAAACAATGTGTGAGGACCAGAGAGTCCATCAGGAATCTTGCAGTACTTGTCATGCCTCAGTCACACATGAAGAACTGGCCTGACCATGTTTCTGGATTCTATTTTACTTCCACATCACAGAATCTGTGAAATCAGCTGCAACTCCATCTTCCCAGTTACAACCACCACCAATTGCAAAGTTCAGCTCCAGAAGAAGAAACGCTTTTCTCATTTAGCTCTTTTAGTGCTCTTCTCTTCAATGCAAGACATTGGACTTACTTGGTTTGTAAAATTTCCTCATTCTGGTGGAGTAATAAGGAAGTAATGAGAATAGGACTAAGAATTATGAACTCTTACTATGTTTTTGCTTAGAGTAGTTGTCCTTTTACTTATTCTCTGAAACCTTTTTAAGATAAAAATGAATTGTCTCTACTTTTCCTCAGTATGAACTCATCGGTCTCTCTTTCAAGTCATCCAACTCATGTCCATGATTTCTCTCTAATGATTATTCTCTAGTTAAGTTGAAATCAGAACTAAAGATGCAGTTCAGACTGCTGGTTTTGCTGAGTGTGGTGGCTCATGCCTGTAATCCCAGGACTTTGGGAGGCCGAGGCGAGTGGATCACCTGAGGTCAGGAGTTTGAAACCAGCCTGGCCAACGCGGTGAAACCCGGTCTCTACTGAAAATACAAAAAATTAGATGGGCATGGTGGTAGGTGCCTGTAATCCCGCTACTCAGGAGGCTGAGGCACAAGAATCGATTGAACTGGGAGGCAGAAGTGGCAGTGATTCGAGATCACGCCACTGCACTCCAGCCTGGGCGACAGTGAGACTGTCTCTCTCTCTTCTCTCTCTCTCTCTCTCTCTCACACACACACACACACACACACACACACAACAGACTGCTGATTTTAGTAGTATGGAAGACCAGATGACCTAAAAACTGTGACACTATTTATTCCTAGAAATGTCAACTATAACATAACGTGCATTGATTTAAATGTCAAGCTGAGCTTAAAAAGGGGAAATCTCCAGGTGAGAGAAAAAAAGAGAGAGTATTGAGAAATAGAACAGAAAGACAAAGTAAATGCCAGAGTTAGGGAGTAAGAGCATATGGGATGGACAAGATGGAGAGAAAGGGGAGAGGAGAGCCAGAAGTGAGTGAATTGCAAAAGAAGCACAATTAGGCTGATGACTGACTTCTTAACAGCAAGAACAGAAGTCAGAGGACAGATATAATTTTCAGAGTTCTAAAAACTATTAATTGTTAGCCTAAAGCAAAGCAAAACTTTTTCAGGAAAGAGGGTTAAGATGGCATTGAAAGATAACACACACACACACACACACACACACACACACACACACACACACACAAAATAATATTATTTCACTGCACCAGATTCTGCAGTTCAGACAAATGAACTATGTAAATGTGAATCTCAGAAAGACACAAAATGAGCTCAACCAGGGATGTGATGAAAAATGGCAAACACATGGATAAACCTAAATATACCAATGAATGGCAAGTACATATTGTATGTTGAATGTTTATATACTGCTGGGAAGTATAGAATTACTTTGGAAACTGGTTTGGCATTATCACCTAAGGTTGAAATTGTACATACCCCGTAACCAAGCAATTCCATTTCTAGATACATAAGGAGAAATGTGCAAAATGAGAAAACAATACCTTAGAAGAATCAACCCCAAAATCATTAACGGTGGAATGGCTAACTACAATATATTTTCATATAATAAAACACTAGACAGCATTCAGAATTACTGAATTACAATATACACATTAACACTAATGAATTAAAATACTATCTTGAGGAAAATACCATATGGCGTTGGTTAAAATCTCTAATCATTATAATCTCTGTTGCTGATACAGAGAAAGCTTCCATTCATCTAAAGTTAAAAACCCAAATACCATTTTATTTAAAAAGGACCTCCCTGATGTTTACTATATTCTGTCACTATTATTAGAATTTTAAAATGTTAGGCCAGCTACAGTGGCTCATGCCTGTAATCCCAGCACTTTGGGAGGCCGAGGTGGGCAGATCACGAGGTCAGAGATCGAGACCATCCTGGCTAACACGGTGAAACCCCATCTCTACCAAAAACACAAAAAAACTAGCCAGGTGTGGTGGCACACGCCTGTAGTCCCAGCTACTTGGGAGGCTGAGGCAGGAGATTCACTTGAACCCGGGAGGTGAAGGTTGCAGTGAGCCGAGATGTCACCACTGCACTCCATCCTGGGCAACAGAGCGAGATTCTGTCTCAAAAAAATAAAAAAGTTAACTCATTTAATCACATAACAACCTAATGAAATAGAAACTGTGAGAGGATATTTGGTGCACCTGCAAATGAAAAAAAATCATAAAAGCAAATAAATGAAAAATAATTCAGTGTACTACTCACCTTGAGAGATGAGCAATGAGGGGTTAGAATCAGCAAGAAAGACACTGGAGGCTTCAAAACTATCAGGAGATTGACATTTCATAAACTGGTAGGTTCATATCTTTTATTCTTTAAAGCAGGCATATATTTTACTCATTTTTATTCATGTGTAATAAAAATTTATACATTTCATAATAAAATGTAAATAAGTGAGAAAAGTTTGTGCTGCTCAATAGACTAATCGATCAAAACTGGCTATATATATAAATTAGATTATAATCATAGATAATATACAATAAAGTCTAAAGTAAAGACTTAAATGTGCAAACCACAACTATCAAAATTTAAAAATTATGGAAACATCTCGAATATTAGAGAAAAAAATTAGAGAAACTTTAAGGCATTAATCATAGAAGAAGTGATTGATAAATTAAAGGTCATTAAATTTTTTTTTAGTTTGAAGGACACCATACAAAACAAAAAGACATTTCACAGACTAGGAGAATATATTTGTCATACAGATAAATAAGAGGATTAGAATGGAGTATGTGGAATATAAACCTGTAAATAAGAAAACTATAATCCAATTGGAAAAAGAATAGGAGATATGAACCATCAGTTATAAGCCAGAGCAAAATACCAAAGTGGCCCTTTAAAAGTATGTATTTAAAAATATTTCATTTTAAATTTTATCTTTTATTTATTTTTATTATATTTTAAGTTCTGGGATACATGTGTAGAACGTGCAGGTTTGTTACATAGGTATACATGTGCCATGGTGGTTTGCTGCACCCATCAACCGTTCATCTAGGTTTTAAGCCGCGCATGCATTAGGTATTTGTCCTAATGCTATCCCTCCCCTTGCCCTCCACCCACCACAGGCTCCGGTGTGTAATATTCCTCTCCTTGTGTCCATGTGTTCTTGTTGTTCAACTGCCACTGTGAGTGAGAACATGTGGTGTTTGGTTTTCCGTTCCTGTGTTAGTTTGCTGAGAATGATGGTTTCCAGCTTCATCCAAGTCCCTGCAAAGGACATGAACTCATTCTTTTTTATGGCTGCATAGTATTCCATGGTGTATATGTGCCACATTTTCTTTATCCAGTCTATCATTGATGGACATTTGGGTTGGTTCCAAATGTTTGCTATTGTAAATAGTGCTGCAATAAACATATGTGTGCATGTATCTTTATAGTAGAATAATTTATAATCCTTTGGGTATATATCCAGTAATGGGATTCCTGGGTCAAATGGTATTTCTGGTTCGAAATCCTTGAGGAATCGCCACACTGTCTTCCACAACGGTTAAACTAATTTACACTCTCACCCAAAATATTTCTTGATGTAAAAATTACATAATTTTTACAATCTCAATAATTTTCATAATTTCCATAATTGGGAAAATACAAATTAAAATGTCAAATGTGAAATGCAAGGATGTGGAGCAACAGGAATTCATGTTCATTGCTGGTAGAAATACCAAGTTATATAGCCGCTTTGAAAAAGGTTTGATATTTTCTTCTAGAATTAAACATAGTCTTACCATGTCATCCAGCAATCAAGTGCTTTAGTATTTACCCAAATGAGTATATTCACACAAAAAACCTAGATACAGATAGGTGTTTATAGCAGCTTTATTCACAATTGCTAAAACATGGAAGCAACCAGGATGTCCTTCAGTAGATACATAGGTAATAAACTGGATCACATCCAGAGAAAAATATTATTCAATGCTAAATAAATGAGCTGTCAAGCTGAGATATGAAGGAAATTTACCTGCCTGTTACTAAGCAGAAGAAGCCAGTATGAAAAGGCTACATACCTTATGATTCTGACAATATGACATTCTGGAAAAAAGTGAAACTATGGAGGTAGTAAAAACATTAGTGTTTGCCATTGTTTAGGGGAGAGGGTGGGATGCATAGATGGAGGATTTTTAGAGCAGTAAAACTAGTCTGCATGATACTGTAATTGCTGATCTAAGTGCTGACAGGAATAGGGTGTCAGATTTGGGGTTGATGAGAACAAAAAGATATGCCAGTGTCCAACAAGCATATGAAAACATGCTCAACATGATCAAATAAGGAAAATGGAAATCAAAACCACAATGAGACATCACCTCATACCCATTAGGATGGCCACTATCCAAATAATAAAAAATAGCATTAGTGAGACTATAGAAAGATCAAAATTCTTGTGCATTCTTGGTGGGACTGTAAAGTGGTTTAGCCATTATGGAAAGCAGTATGACCATTCCTCAAAAAATTAAAAATAGAATTATCCTATGATGTAGCAATGCTACTTTCAGATACATATCCAAAATAATTCAAGCAGAATCTTGAGATTTTTGCCTCCCCTTGTTCATTGCTACATTATTCACAATAGCTAAGAGGTGGAAGAACCCAAATGTCTATTAACAGATGATTGGATAAAGAAAATGTGGTATATACGTACAATGGAATATCATGCAGCCTTAAGGGGGAAGGAAATCCCATCACATGCTACCACATAGATGCTGTGGACTGAACATATTTTCCCAAAATTTATATGTTGACATTCCAACCCCCAACGTCATGGTATTTGTATGTGGGATAATTAGGTCAGGAGAGTAAAGCTTTCATGGATGGAATCAATGCCTTTATAAAAAGACAGGAGAGAGCTTGCTTTTTCTCTCCCTATTCTCTACCATTTGAGGATACCAGGAGAAAATGGCCGTCAGCAAACCAGGAAGTGGGCCAGACACCACTTCTGCTGGCACCTTGAGCTTACACTTCCCAGCCTTCAGAACTAAGATAAATAAATGGCTGTTTAAGACACTCAGTGTGTAATGTGTTATAGCAGCCTGAACTGACTAAGACAATGGATTAACCTCGAGGACATCATGCTAAGCTAAATAAGCCAGTCAGGAAAGTACAACCATTGTAGGACTCAACTCATATGAATTATTTAAGGTAGTCAATATCATAGAAACAAATGTAGAAAGGTGCTTGCCGAGAGCTGGGGGGAGGGAGGAAGGAAGGAGAACAAGTGTTTAATGGATATAGTTTCTGGTTTTTGAGATTAAAAAAAGCTCTAAAGATCTGTTGTACAACCTTGTGAATAGCCTTAATACTATTTACCACAATAAAAACAATTAGAAAACAAACATGAGAAAATACAAATTGGTACAAACTAGTATTTGGATAAGGGTCCCTCTGAAGGCATTAGTGAAGGGGTAGAAAGAGGAAGAATGAGGTCTGAGCATTATAGAAAGGTTTTCTTTCTTTCTATTCTTTCTTCCTCATTTATTTGTTAATATAAGGATCTGAAACAATGCTATAATAACAATTTACTTAGTCTTAGTGGTGGAGTCATGTATCTATTATATAATTTTCTTAATTTATATGAATGTTTAAAGTTATTCATAATTAAAGTCATTTTTTTAAAGAAAAGATGTAATTGAATCTGAAGCAGTTCAGTCGATGTCTTCTTTGTCTCAAATGCAAAGTTATTGACACTCAATTCGCTGGGCTTCTGTCCTGCCCTGAAATGTTCTTCTCTTGAAGGAAGAATAATAAAATCAGAAATCGGCCGGGTGAGGTGGCTCACGCCTGTAATCCCAGCACTTTGGGAGGCCAAGGCGGGCGGATCACGAGGTCAGGAGATCAAGACCATCCCGGTTAACACAGTGAAACCCCGTCTCTACTAAAAATACAAAAAAATTAGCCTGGCATGGTGGCGGGCGCTTGTAGTCCCCGCTACTTAGGTGGCTGAGGCAGGAGAATGGTGTGAACCCGGGAGGCGGAGCTTGCAGTGAGCTGAGATCGTGACACTGCACTCCAGCCTGGTCGACAGAGCGAGACTCTGTCTCAAAAAATAAAAATAAAAATAAAATAAAAAATAAAATCAGAAATCAGTAAATCCTAGGTATTTGTGACTAGAAGTGTATTATCGAGCAAGTTTAAAGTAGTACAGTCAGTGAAGAACATCATATATGTGTTTCCATTTAGCTGTTTATTGAAGTTTCTGTGTATTAAGGTAAGATGATTAATTGTAAATGTCTACTTCCATAAATATACATAATATGCAGCAATTGTGAAGAATAGGAAAACATGTGTGATCCACTGTTTTTTAAGACTTTTACTGTTCTAGTAATGTGTATTTACCCTGAGCTTGGAACACAAATTTACCCATTCTCTCTTGAAATTAATGCATTTCAAAATGGCTGCCTAAATTGGAGCATAGAACATTTTTCTCAGTGCAAATGACAGTCATCTCTGTGGAATTAAAATCTTTGTCTTAAACTAAAACTTTATTATCTAAATATGGAACAAACCAGCTTGGATGAGCATGTGCTAAAGTGAAAGAACTTGACATCCTGCTTTGGTTAAAGGAAAACTGTCATTGAAACTTTGACGAAATACGTCACTTTCCAGATGCCATTTTTGATATAGGACATACAAATAAAAAGTTTACATGCATCTTCTAATGCATTTTAATTATATATTTTTTTTCAGTGAAATTATGTAAGTAAATTATGCTCTGAAATGGCACAACATATTTAGCGATCAAATTAGAAGATTATTTTTAAGACCTTGTATTTAAACATTTTAAAAGGACGATTTTCAAAGAAATTTGTTCCATATATTCCACTGAGACATATAAAATATCCATCAACCTGGCCATTGAATGTTTTGCAGTTCTCAGCAAATTCCCTCAGAAGTGATTTTTATAATCTCATTATAGATTTATTTGAAAATAATTTTTCATCAAGGCTAGCGAATTTTTCTTTCTCTGATTCAAACTCTGTCCTTCAAGATCTTCAAAGTCATCGGCATTCAGAAATGATAAAATGATTGTCTTTTTAATTTTTTTTCACATTTTATTATAACTTTGGATGTGTCAGATTTCTATGGAAGGTAATAACTTTCACCTCTAATTGGGTTCTTATTTTTGCTCAATGACTTAGACGTGAGTATATCCAACTGGATGTGAGATAAAGTTTCCAACCTGTTAGGATCTCCTTTTTTGTGTGTTGTTGTCATTGGCTTTCTATTTTAGGATAGAAAATATTTCTTTTTACATTTATTTTATTTTGATTGTTTAATTTTTATTTTTTGTTTGGGTTGGGGGGTGGGAAGGTGGGGTCTTACTCTGTCACCCAGACCAGAGTGTGGTGGTGTGATCTCGGCTCACTGCAGCCTCAACCTCCCCAACTCAAGTGATTTTCTCACCTCAGCCTCCCACGTATTTGGAACTACAGGTGTGGGCCACCATGCCCAGCTAATTTTTGTAGTTTTTTATTTTTGTAGAGATGAGGTTTCACCATGTTGCCCAGGCTAGTCTCAAAATCCTGAGCTCAAGTGATCCACCTGCCTTAGCCTCCCAAAGTGCTGGGATTATAGGTGTGAGCCACCACACCTGGTGAGAAAATATTTCTTATCCCTAAAAACTGACTCCTCTTCTATGTTTTATATATCTGATCTTGGGGAATAGAATGCTCATTTACTTAACAATCGATTAATCATTTCAAACTCACCCCTATGGGATCAGAATACTATTTCCTTGGTCTTAATCTCTCATGTAGACTGAGCTGTATCTGGCAGCCTAATATTCCTGGTCTCTCTTCATCCTCTTATTCATTCCTTCCCAGAGGAAGGAAGAGCAACAATGGATTGGTGAGTTTTCAAGAAGAATCTGAGTATGCATGCCTGGTCCCTCACCTCCTCTTTTCTTTTTAATGTTTACTAGCTGAGGAAATATGAAATCTGGTCAACTCTTCCTTGCTATAGTTTCACACAGGGTAGCCTGGAAGACACAGTTCGGGGTCTTATTTCTGGGTTTCACATTTTAGAAGACCACTTGTCTACAGAAATAGGAAATTTTCTTCAGGATTAGCTATATCAATAAAAAGTTGATATTTTGATCTATCTTCCATCTTAGGTCTTAATTGCCTCTTCATTTGAGCTAAGAAATAAACTACTAGTTATTGGACTTTCCCCAGATTCCCAACAGCATGTAAATCCCCAGTCCTCCAGATACTGGACGTTTAGTATTGCTCAGATTTTTGCTCTTTCCTTTAAACCATCTCTGTTTTGGTTTATTAGTTGACTGGATTAAAGAAAGAGGTTAACTATTCTAACTATTATTTTTTTTCAGTGTTAGAGCAACCTACAATTCATGCTTCACACTGATGCCAAAAAGTACATCCTGAAATAGACATTTTATATCTTGTTATTTCTCCATATTTTTGTGTGTTTATTTCAGACTCCCAAGTTGATTTCAGCTGGCTCTTTATGGTAACTGTCTACTCTCCAGTTCCATATCTAATGAGTCAATCAGACACATGCTTTATTATCATATCACCAGATATTATCGTGTTAAATTCTCACAGTATTTAAAATAAAAAAACAGTTTAATGTATTTCCATGCATTCACACAAGTTTTTTCTCATTGCCCATAAAACCTTGTATTCTTTTTCACCTAGCAAGATGAGCTCATCAACCTTTGAAAGTCAGTTTAAGCATCAGTTTGCCAAGGCATCTTATTTGACTCCCATCTGATATTTGGTTTTCCTCTGTTTTCTTTCAATACACTGTGAAATCTTCCATTTGTTATTTTATTCATTCATCCACTCTGGTATTCATTCATCCGTCCGTCCATCCATCCATCCATCCGTCCATCCATCCATCCATCCATCCATCCATCCATCTATCCATCTATCCATCCATCCATCTGTCCATCTATCTGTCCATTTATTCACTTGTCAATGTCAGTATACCTACCATATGCCATGGTCTGTGAATTGTGCTATGGATGCAGGGATGAAAGATACCATTCTTGCTTCCCTGGAGTTATATCTTTACCATAAATTTATCCCAAATACCTGTAATGAAAGATACATCTGACTGCCTTGTCCACTAGATGTAAACTATTTAATGGCAGAGATGGCATATTTGACTTGTGTTCTGTGCAGAAAATGCACGAGGAGAGAAGGAAAGACACACACACAATACCTTTAAGGGTAAACAAGCTTTATCCCACATAAATAGCAATGCAGATATAATAAGCAAATGATATAAGCAAATTAACATAAGCAAATTTATATAATAAGCAAATGATATAATAAGTAAATTGCAATGGGAAGGGGAGAAGGGAAAAATATATACATATTTACACTCACCAGACTATGGAGGATTCACCACCAAACTGGGAAGCAACAGCCTGGGCTCCAGAGTTGGACACTGCACTCACCAGACAATGGAGGATTCACCACTAGGCCCAGAAGCAGCGGCCTAGGCTGCAGAGTTGGCCAGTCATCCATGCACAGAGGAGGAGAGGTCTCATGAAGCTTCGGAGCAGCCTGGGACCCTAGCTCTTTTTGTAATGAGTTGTTTGGCATGAGGTCCATTCACAAGGGTCCTTTGTGACTGGGCCCAAGGAACACAAAAAGTTTGACTTGTTTTGTGACTGTCTGTTGTTTTTCAATAACTAACATATAGGAATAGATTGAAATAGAGATTTCTTCTAAACAACACTGGATGAAAGCCTGAAGGGGCTCACACAACCCATTCTGGGACTTCGTGATCATTCTTTGTGTCCATGTTCAATTTAGTTCAGGTTTAATATTTAACTTTTTCTCCACAGCTTGGATTCCCTGCATCTACCACGTGTATGGCACAGACATGTTATCAATACATGTTTATTGAATAACTTATAAATCAGTCATCATCTATAAATGTCTTCCATCCTCAGTAATTTCAGAAATTGTAGTCTTGTATAAAATTTCTAGATGAGGATTTCAGGTTTGACTCTTTCCTGAAACCTTGAATTTTAAATAAGTGAAAATATGTTAAACAAAGATGAGGAGATGTTAGATTTATTGTAGCAGTGGAAGGACAAAGGTTATTTACCTAGTAAATTAGAAAGTTATTTAGATCTTTACTGTGGCTCTTAATTCCAGAATCTGAAACTCCCTTGGTTCCTGCTGATTCTCTAAGCCCTGGCCTTGGGCCTCCCATTGATTTGGTGAGCTCTGAATAGCTTTCCAGTAATTTCCATCTGTACCTTCATCATTTTTCATGATCGAAGATGTTTAGTTATTTACTGTTACTAAAAACAAGAACCTCAATTTTATTTTAGCAGAGTAGCTGATACTACCCACTGTTCTCTATGATATTGTGAGGCATATTTAGAAAGCTTCATTGTGTAAAATCTCTAAAGAAGTAGAAAACCAGAAAACCTGCTAAATGATGCCTGTATATTATTTCTTATCAAGGTAATTTGTCAGCAGACCTCCCAACTCCACCAGAAACGTCAGTTCCTGTAACATTACCTCCACACAACTGCACAGACAATGAATTTGTCTGCAGGTCTGATGATCACTGCATCGAAAAAATGCAGAAATGTGATTTTAAATACGACTGCCCTGACAAATCAGATGAAGCATCCTGTGGTAGGTGGATTCTTAAAATTTGTTTAAATATTGCCACAAAATAGAAAATACAAGTGTAATCTCTAAGTAGCACAGCCTAGCATCATAGTTAGATATTTTCAACATGAGTTAGGGCAACTTCTAAATGTAACAGTTATTCATACAGAAAATTGTAATGGAAGAATCAGAATGCATTTTCTGCCAGGCCCAGTAAGTGGTAAGTGTCTTTAGATTAATGTTCTGGATTCAAAACTATCGTTTTCACAAACTTTACTTGACTCTGGGAGTAGCATTTAGTAGCTCTTTCCATCCATTCCCTTTGATCTGTACTCCTGACACTATAAAATAGGGAATGTTTAGGGAGGTAGATTTATAATACTGTCAAATTAATTCATTCAAATTTTGCCATTGCCAAAATGCACATACAACATTAGTACTATTAAAATATGCGGAGTTCATGAGAAAACCTATCTTAATGCAAATGAGACTTTTATCCCCTGTGTCCTGGTTTTTACCTGCCAATTCAATGGTACCTGCCAATTCAATGGCTTTTCCTAAATGGATCAAAGACAAACTATTTAATTTAAAAATGGACTTCTCAGCCAAAGATACAGTCTGAGAGGAGAAAAATTAATCTGTGACTGAATGAGCAAAGCATAAGATCAGAAGGGTAAACACTTTGAAATATCTTTCCCTTCCCTGTTCTTTATGGAGTAGCCTGTGAATTGACTGTACCATCATATTTCTCAAGTGTCTTGATAATATTAAGGGCTTAGAACAGACAGATAACACAGAGTATTGAAACCCTTGTTTTATGTCAACCTTGTGAAGAAATTCTAGGACTTAAGAAATCCAGTGAGGTTCATATTTATTCTTTTAATCTAGAAAAAAAGGTTTTTTAATGTACAAATACACCACCAATTAACTATCTAATCTAGACTAAAAAAGTCATAAAATCAAAGCTGACTCACTTCGTGCATAAGATGAGACAGTAATTAACTCAAGCTAGCCAGGGATTTATATCATGCATCACAGATGGAAAATAATACAATGGAAGGTGTGGTGGTGTTCAGACTTGCTCAACGGAAGGCATTCGAATCCCCTTATGATCTTATATAAGTTGTAGTGTTTGTAAGAGTTTATACAAAACCTAATTAATTACACAAAATGAGTATCTTTAGGGAATGCTGAATTTCCTCTAAGTTCAACTTTGTCATTTTAGTCATGTTGTTTATGATTAGAGGGGAAGTTTTGATAAATTCTTTAAATGTCCTAAATGAGGGCCTACTATTAAGTTATTCTTAGTCAAATAGTTTTTATAATTTTGAACAAATATAAATGAATTATTACCATTTTATTTATGAATAAACTGAGATATTGTCTCTTCCACCCTTTTCTAAGATAAAATAGTATGACAAATCTGCCTGTAAACTATAGAGATTTTCTAACTGATTTTGAAAATTGTGATAAAAACACATAACATGGCCAGGCGCAGTGGCGCACGCCTGTAATCATAGCACTTTGCGGGGCCAAGGTGAGCAGATCAGTTGAGCCAAGGAGTTTGAGACCAGCTTGGCCAACATGGCAAAACCCCATCTCTACAAAAAGAATACACAAATTAGCTGGGTGTGGTGGCGTGTGCCTGTAATAACAGCTACATAGCATGTTTATACAGATAGCGGTGTAGATATTTCCATGTTTATACAGATAGCGATGTACATATTTCCATGTTTATACAGATAGTGGTGTAGATATTTCCATGTTTATAGAGGTAGCGGTGTAGATATTTCGATGTTTATACAGGGAGCGGTGTAGATATTTCCATGTTTATAGAGGGAACGGTGTAGATATTTCCATGTTTATAGAGATAGCGGTGTAGATATTTCCATGTTTATACAGATAGCGGTGTAGATAATTCCATGTTTATACAGATAGCAGTGTAGATATTTCCATGTTTATACAGATAGCGGTGTAGATAATTCCATGTTTATAGAGATGGCGGTGTAGATATTTCCATGTTTATAGAGATGGCGGTGTAGATATTTCCATGTTTATAGAGATGGCGGTGTAGTTATTTCCATGTTTACAGAGATGGCGGTGTACGTATTTCCATGTTTACACAGACGGCGGTGTAGATATTTCCGTGTTTATACAGATGGTGATGTACATATTTCCATGTTTATGGAGATGGCGGTGTAGAAATTTCCATGGTTATACAGATGGCGGTGTAGATATTTCCATGTTTATACAATTAGTGATGTACATATTTCCATGTTTATACAGATAGCGGTGTAGATATTTCCATGTTTATAGAGGTAGCAGTGTAGATATTTCCATGTTTATAGAGGGAGCGGTGTGGATATTTCCATGTTTTTACAGATGGCGGTGTAGATATTTCCATGTTTATACAGATAGCGCTGTAGATATTTCCATGTTTATACAGATAGCGGTGTAGATATTTCCATGTTTATACAGATAGCGGTGTAGATATATCCATGTTTACAAGATAGCGGTGTACATATTTCCATGTGTATAGAGATAGCGGTGTAGATATTTCCACGTTTATAGAGATAGTGGTGTAGATATTTGCATGTTTATTGAGATAGCAGTGTAGCTATTTCCATGTTTATAGAGATACTGGTGTAGATATTTCCATGTTTACAGAGGTAGTGGTGTAGATATTTCCATGTTTATAGAGATAGCGGTGTAGATATTTCCATGTTTATACAGATAGCGGTGTTGCTATTTCCATGTTTATAGAGATAGCGGTGTAGATATTTCCATTTTATACAGATAGCGGTGTAGATATTTCCATGTTTATACAGGTAGCAGTGTAGATATTTCCATGTTTGTAGAGATAGCGATGTAGATATTTCCATGTTTATACAGGCAGCGGTGTAGGCATTTCCATGTTTATACAGGCAGCGGTGTGGATATTTCCATGTTTGTACAGGTAGTGGTGTGGATATTTCCATGTTCCTACAGGTAGCGGTGTAGATATTTCCATGTTTATACAGATAGCGGTGTAGATGTTTCCATGTTTGTACAGACTGCGGTGTAGATATTTCCTTGTTTATACAGATAGCGGTGTAAATATTTACATGTTTATACAGATATCGGTGTAAATATTTATGTGTTTATACAGATATCGGTGTAAATACTTACATGTTTATACAGATATCTGTGTAAATATTTCTGTGTTTATACAGATATCTGCGAAAACATATGTTCATACAGATATCTGTATTAATAATATTTACATGTTTATGCAGATATCTGTATAAATATTGACATGTTTATACAGATATCTGTGTAAATAATATTTGTATGTTTATACAGATGACTGTATAAATATTTATATGTTTATACAGAAAACTATAAATATGTATATGTTTATAGAAATATCTGTATAAATACTTATATGTTTATACAGATTTCTGTGTAAATATTTATATGTTTATACAGATATGTGTATAAATATTTATATGTGTATACAGATATCAGTATAAATATTTTCATGTTTATACAGATATCGGTATAAATACTTATATCTTTAAACAGATAGCGGTATAAATACTTATATGTTTATACAGACAGCAGTATAAATACTTATATGTTTATACAGTCAGCGGTATAAATACTTATGTTTATGCAGACAGCAGTATAAACACTTACATGTTTATACAGATAGCGGTATAAACACTAACATGTTTATACATATAGCGGTATACTTACATGTTTGTATAGATAGCGGTATAAGTATATACATGTTTATACAGATAGCGGTATCAATATTTACATGTTTATACAGACAGCGGTATAGGTATTCACATGTTTATACAGATAGCGGTATAAGTATTTACATGTTTATAAAGATAGCGGTATAAATATTTACATGTTTATACAGATAGCGGTATAAATATTTACATGGTTATACAGATAGTGGTATAAATACATGTTTAAACAGATAGCGGTATAAATATCTTCATGTTTATACAGACAGCACTGTAAATATTTACATGGTTATACAGTTAGTGGTGTATTTACATGTTTATGCAGATAGAGGTGTAAATAATTACATGTTTATACAGATAGCGGTGTAAATATTTACATGTTTATACAGATAGCGGTGTAAATATTTACACGTTTATACAGATATCGGTGTAAATATTTACGTGTTTATACAGATATCGGTGTAAATATTTACGTGTTTATGCAGACATCGGTGTAAATATTTACGTCTTTAGGCAGATATGTGTGTAAATATTTACGTGTTTATACAGATATCTGTGAGAATATTTGTATGTTTATAGAGATAGCTGTGAAAATATATGTTCATACAGATATCTGTATGTTTATATGTTTATACAAGTAGCTGTATAAATAATATTTACATGGATATACAGATATCTGTATAAATAATATTTACATGTTTATACAGATATCTCTATATACATTTACGTGTTTATACAGATATCTGTATAAATAATATTTCTATGTTTATACAGATGAATGTACAAATAATGTTTATATATTTATACAGATAACTATAAATATTTATATGTTTATACAAATATCTGTATAAATAATTATATGTTTATACAGATTTCTGGGTAAATATTTATATGTTTATACATATATGTGTATAAATGTATGTTTACACTGATAGCGATATAAATATTTTTATTTTTATACAATTATCGGTATAAATACTTATATCTTTATAGAGACAGCGGTATAAATACATACATGTTTATAGAGACAGTGGTATAAATACATGTTTATACAGACGGCGGTATAAATACATGTTTATACAGACAACGGTGTAAATACTAAAATGTTTATACAGATAGCAGTATAAATAGTTACATGTTTATACAGATAAAGGTATAAATACATGTTTATACAGATAGCGGTGTTAATATTTACATGTTTATACAGATAACGGTGAAAATATTTACATGTTTATACAGATAGAGGTGTAAATATCTACATGTTTATACAGATAGTGGTGTGAATATTTACATGTTTATACAGATAGCGGTGAAAATATTTACATGTATATACCGATAGCGGTGTAAATACCTACATGTTTATACAGATCGCAGTGTGAATATTTACTTGTTTATACCGATAGCGGTGTAGATATTTACAGGTTTATACAGATAACGGTGTAAATATTTACCTGTTTCTACAGATAGCGGTGTAGATATTTACCTGTTTATACAGGTAGCGGTGTAGATATTTCCATGTTTATACTGATAGCGGTGTAGATATTTACATGTTTGTACAAATAGCGGTGTAGATATTTACATGTTTATACAGATAGTGGTGTAGATATTAAAATGTTTACATAGATAGTGGTGTATTTACATGTTTATACAGATATCAGTGTAAATATTTACAGGTTTATACAGATATCTGTGTAGATATTTACATGTTTATACAGATAGCAGTGTAGATATTTCCATGTTTATACAGATAGCAGAGTAGATATTTCCATGTTTATACAGATAGAGGTGTAGATATTTCCATGTTTATACAGATAGCGGTGTAGATATTTCCATGTTTATACAGACAGCGGTGCAGATATTTCCATGTTGATACAGATAGCGGGGTTCATATTTCCATGTTTATACAGATAATGGTGTAGATATTTCCATGTTTATACTGATGGCAGTGTAGGTATTTCCATGATTATACAGATAGCGGTGTAGATATTTCCATGTTTATACAGATGGCGGTGTAGATATTTCCATGTTTATAGACATAGCTGTGTGGATATTTCCATGTTTATAGAAATGGCATTGTAGATATTACCATGTTGATAGAGACGGCGTTGTAGATATTTCCATGTTTATAGAGATGGTGGTGTAGATATTTCCATGTTTATAGAGATGGGGGTGTAGATATTTCAATGTTTATACAGACGGTGGTGTAGATATTTCCATGTTTATACACATGGCGGTGTACATATTTCCATGTTTATAGAGACGGCGGTGTAGATATTTCCATGTTTATACAGATGGCGGTGTAGATATTTCCATGTTTACTGAGACGGCAGTGTAGATATTTCCATGTTTATACAGATGGTGGTGTAGATATTTCCATCTTTGTAGAGATGGCGGTGTAGATATTTTCATGTTTATAGAGATAGCGGTGTAAATATATCCATGTTTATCGAGACAGTGGTGTAGATATGTCCATGCTTATAGGCATAGTGGTTTAGATATTTCCATGTTTATAGAGACAGCGGTGTAAAAGTTTACATGTTTATAGAGATAGCAGTGTAGATATTTCCATGTTTATGCAGATAGCGGTGTAGATATTTCCATATTTATACAGATAGCGGTGTAGATATTCCCAAGTTTATACAGATAGCGGTGTAGATATTTCCATGTTTATACAGATAGCGGTGTACATATTTCCATGTTTATACAGATAGCGGTGGAGATGTTTCCATGTTTATTCAGATAGCGGTGTAGATATTTCCATGTTTACAGAGATAGCGGTGTAGATATTTCCATATTTATACAGATAGCGGTGTAGATATTCCCAAGTTTATACAGATAGCGGTGTAGATATTTCCATGTTTATACAGATAGCGGTGTACATATTTCCATGTTTATACAGATAGCGGTGGAGATGTTTCCATGTTTATTCAGATAGCGGTGTAGATATTTCCATGTTTACAGAGATAGCGGTGTAGATATTTCCATGTTTATACAGATAGCGGTGTGGATATTTCCATGTTTACAAGATAGCAGTGGAGATATTTCCATGTATATAGAGATAGCGGTGTAGATATTTACATGATTATAGAGATAGCAGTGTAGATATTTCCATGTTTATACAGATAGCAGTGTAGATATTTCTATGTTTTTACAGGTAGCAGTGTAGATATTCCCATGTTTATAGAGATAGCTGTGTAGATATTTCCATGTTCATACAGGTAGCGGTGTAGATATTTCCATGTTCATACAGGTAGCGGTGTAGATATTTCCATGTTCACACAGGTAGCGGTTTAGATATATCCATATTTATACAGATAGCGGTGTAGATATTCCCATGTTTATACAGATAGCGGTGTAGATATTTCCATGTTTATAGAGATAGCGGTGTAGATATTTCCATGTTTTTACAGATAGTGGTGTAGATATTTCCATGTTTGTACTGGTAGCGGTGTAGATATTTCCCTGTTTATACAGATAGCGGTGTAGATATTTCCATGTTTATACAGATAGCGGTGTAGATATTTCCATGTTTATACAGATAGCGGTGTAGATATTTACATGTTTATACAGATAGCGGTGTAAATATTTACGTGTTTATACAGATATCGGTGTAAATATTTACATGTTTATACAGATATCGGTGTAAATATTTCTGTGTTTATGCAGATATCTGCGAAAATATATGTTCATAGAAATATCTGTATGTTGATATTATTATACAGATATCTGTATTAATAATATTTACATGTTTATACAGATATCTGCATATTTACATGGTTATACAGATACCTGTATAAATAATATTTGTATGTTTATACAGATGACTGTATAAATATTTATGTTTATACTGATAACTATAAATATGTATATGTTTATAGAAATATCTGTATAAATACTTATATGTTTATACAGATTTCTGTGTAAATATTTATATGTTTACACAGATATGTGTATAAATATTTATATGTTTATACAGATATCAGTATAAATATTTTCATGTTTATACAGATATCGGTATAAATACTTATATCTTTAAACAGATAGCAGTGTAAATACTTATATGTTTATGCAGTCAGTGGTATAAATATTTATATGTTTAAGCAGACAGCGGTATAATCACTTACATGTTTATACAGATAGTGGTATAAACACTACCATGGTTATACAGATAGTGGTATACTTACATGTTTATATAGATAGTGGTATAAATATTTACATGTTTATACAGATAGCGGTATAGGTATTCACATGTTTATACAGATAGCGGCATAAGTATTTACATGTTTATAAAGATAGCGGTATAAATATTGACATGTTTACACAGATAGCGGTATAAATATTTACATGATTATACAGATAGTGGTATAAATATTTACATGTTTAAACAGGAAGTGGTATAAATATCTACATGTTTATACTGATAGCGCTGTAAATATTTACATATTTATACAGATAGCCGTGTAATTATTTATATGTTTATTCAGATAGCGGTGTAAATATTTACATGTTTATACAGATAGCGGTGTAAGTATTTACATGTTTATACAGATAGCGGTGTATTTACATGTTTATGCAGATAGCGGTGTAAATATTTACATGTTTATACAGATAGCGGTGTAAATATTTACATGTTTATACAGATAGCGGTGTTAATATTTGCATGTTTATACAGATATCAGTGTAAATATTTACGTGTTTGTACAGATATCGGTGTAAATATTTACGTGTTTATGCAGATATGTGTGTAAATATTTACGTGTTTATACAGATATCTGTGAAAATATTTCTATGTTGATACAGATATCTGTGAAAATATATGTTCATACACATATCTGTATGTTTATATGTTTATACAGATATCTGTATAAATAATATTTACATGGATATACAGATATCTGTATTAATAATATTTACATGTTTATACAGATATCTCTATAAATATTTACATGTTTATAGAGATATGTGTATAAATATTTGTATGTTCATACAGATGACTGTACAAATAATGTTTATATATTTATACAGATAATTATATTTATATGTTTATACAAATATCTGTATAAATACTTATGTTTATGCAGATTACTGTGTAAATATTTATAGGTTTATACATATGTGTATAAATATATGTTTATGCAGATAGCGGTATAAATATATATGTTTATACAATTCTCGGTATAAATACTTATATCTTTATAGAGATAGCGGTATAAATACATATATGTTTACAGAGACAGCGGTATGAATACTTACACGTTTATACAGACAGCGGTATAAATACATGTTTAAACAGACAGCGGTATTAATACTTATATGTTTAAACAGACAGTGGAATAAATACTTAGATGTTTATACAGATAGCGGTATAAATACATGTTTATACAGATAGCGGTATAAATACTTACATGTTTATACAGATAGCGGTATAAATACTAACATGTTTAAATAGATAGCAGTATAAATAGTTACAAGTTTATACAGATAACGGTATAAATACCTCTTCATACAGATAGCGGTGTTAATATTTACATGTTTATACAGATAACGGTGAAAATATTTAGATGTTTACACAGATAGCCGTGTAAATATCTACATGTTTATACAGATAACGGTGTGAATATTTACATGTTTATACAGATAGCAGTGAAAATATTTACATGTATATACAGATAGCAGTGTAAATACCTACATGTTTATACAGATAGCAGTGTGAATATTTACACGTTTATACAGATAGCGGTGTAGATATTTACAGGTTTATACAGATAACGGTGTAGATATTTACCTGTTTGTACAGATAGCGGTGTAGATATTTACATGTTTATACAGGTAGTGGTGTAGATATTTCCATGTTTATACAGATAGCAGTGTAGATATTTCCATGTTTATAGAGATAGAGGTGTAGATATTTACACATTTGTACAAATAGCGATGTAGATATTTACATGTTTATACAGATAGCGGTGTAGATATTAAAATGTTTACATAGATAGTGGTGTTTTTACATGTTTATACACATATCAGTGTAAATATTTACATCTTTATACAGATATCTGTGTAGATATTTCCATGTTTATACGGATAGCAGTGTAGACATTTCCATATTTATACAGATAGCAGTGTAGATATTTCCATGTTTATACAGACAGCGGTGTAGATATTTCCATGTTTATACAGACAGCGGTGTAGATATTTCCAAGTTTATACAGATAGCGGTGTAGATATTTCCATGTTTATACAGATAGCGGTGTAGATATTTCCATGTTTATTCAGATGGCGGTGTAGGTATTTCCATGATTATACAGATGGCGGTGAAGATATTTCCATGTTTATACAGATGGCGGTGTAGATATTTCCATGTTTATAGACATAGCTGTGTAGATATTTCCATGTTTATAGAGACGGCATTGTAGATATTTCCATGTTGATAGAGATGGCGTTGTAGATATTTTCATGTTGATAGAGATGGTGGTGTAGATATATCTATGTTTATAGAGATGGCGGTGTAGATATTTCCAGGTTTATAGAGATGGTGGTGTAGATATTTCCAGGTTTATAGAGGTGGCAGTGTAGATATTTCCACGTTTAGAGAGACGACAGTGTATGTATTTCCATGTTTACACAGATGGTGGTGAAGATATTTCCATGTTTGTAGAGACGGCGGTGTAGATATTTCCATGTTTATACAGATGGTGGTGTAGATATTTCCATGTTTATAGGCATGGCGGTGTAGATATTTCCATGTTTATAGGGATGGCGGTGTAGATATTTCCATGTTTATAGAGATGGCGGTGTGAATGTTTCCTTGTTTATAGAGACCCTGGTGTAGATATTTTCATGTTTATAGAGATAGAGGTGTAAATATATCCATGATTATGTAGACAGTGGTGTACATATGTCCATGTTTATAGAGATAGCGGTTTAGATATTTCCATGTTTATAGAGACAGCGGTGAAAATATTTACATGTTTATAGAGATAGCGGTGTAGATATTTCCATGTTTATAGAGACTACGGTGTAGATAATTCCACGTTTACATATCGCGGTCTAAATGTTAGCATGTTTAGGGAGATAGTGGTGTAGATATTTCCATTTTTATAGAGATAGCGCTGTAGGTATTTCCATATTTATACAGATAGCGGTGTAGATATTCCCATGTTTATACAGATAGCGGTGTAGATATTTCCATGTTTATACAGATAGCGGTGTAGATATTTCCATGTTTATACAGATTACAGTGGAGATAATTCCATGTTTATTCAGATAGCGGTGTAGATATTTCCATGTTTACAGAGATAGTGGTGTAGATATTTCCATGTTTATATGGATAGTGGTGTAGATATTTCCATGTTTACAAGATAGCGGTGTAGATATTTCCATGTATATAGAGATAGTGGTATAGATATTTCCATGTTTATAGAGATAGCGGTGTGGATATTTCCATGTTTATACAGATAACAGTGTAGATACTTCCATGTGTTTCAGGTAGCGGTGTAGATATTTCCATGTTGATAGAGATAGCTGTGTAGATATTTCCATGTTTATACAGGTAGCGGTGTAGACATTTCCATGTTTATACAGGTAGTGGTGTGGATATTTCCATGTTTATACAGGTAGCGGTGTAGATATTTCCATGTTTATAGAGATAGCGGTGTAGGTATTTCCATGTTTATAGAGATAGCGATGTAGATATTTCCTTGTTTATACTGATAGCAGTGTAGATATTTCCATGTTTATACAAATAGCGGTGTAGATATTTCCATGTTTATGCAGATAGCAGTGTAGATGTTTCCATGTTTATACAGGTAGCGGTGTACATATTTCCATGTTTATACAGCTAGCAGTGTAGTTATTTCCATGTTTGTACAGATAGCAGTGTAGATATTTCCATGTTTATACAGATAGCCGTGTAAATATTTACGTTTATACAGACATCGGTGTAAATATTTAGGTGTTTATACAGACATCGGTGTAAATATTTATGTGTTTATACAGATATCTGTATAAATATTTCTGTGTTTATACAGATATCTGTGAAAATATATGTTCATACAGACATCTGTATGTTTATATGTTTATACAGACATCTGTATAAATAATTTTTACATGTCTATACTGATATCTGTATAAATATTTACATGTTTATACAGATATCTTCATAAATATTTACATGTTTATACAGATATCTGTTTGAATAATATTTGTATGTTTACACAGATGACTGTATAAATAATATTTATATGTTTATACAGCTAACTATAAATATTTATATGTTTAAAGAAATATCTGTATAAATACTTATGTGTTTATACAGATTTCTGTGTAAATATTTATATGTTTATGCAGATATGTGTATAAATATTTTTATGTTTATACAGATATCGGTATAAGTATTTTCATGTTTATACTGATATCGGTATAAATACTTATATCTTTAAACAGATAGCGGTATAAATACTTATATGTTTATACAGACAGCAGTATAAATACTTATATGTTTATGCAGTCAACGATGTAAATACTTCTATATTTATACAG